>NW_028154330.1:0-26093 GCF_965231275.1 Zosterops lateralis
GGACCCCTGTAACTTTGCTTGCAGCAGCACCTTGGGGTGTTTTCTGTGTTCTCCAAGTGAAAAGAAGCCTGTCCGGAGCCCGTGGTAGCTCCAGCTGCTTTGGAACACATTCTGCCACACTTGCTCTTTCTGCATGTCTCTAGCAGCCAGAAAGCACTGTAAAGCGCTCTTTTGCCCGAGAAAAGCAACACTCTGGGGGACCCCTGTAACTTTGCTTGCAGCAGCACCTTGGGGTGTTTTCTGTGTTCTCCAAGTGAAAATAAGCCTGTCCGGAGCCCATGGTAGCTCCAGCTGCTTTGGAACACATTCTGCCACACTTGCTGTTTCTGCATGTCTCTAGCAGCCAGAAAGCGCTGTAAAGCGCTCTTTTGCCTGAGAAAAGCAACACTCTGGGGGACCCCTGTAACTTTGCTTGCAGCAGCACCTTGGGGTGTTTTCTGTGTTCTCCAAGTGAAAAGAAGCCTGTCCGGAGCCCGTGGTAGCTCCAGCTGCTTTGGAACACATTCTGCCACACTTGCTGTTTCTGCATGTCTCTAGCAGCCAGAAAGCGCTGTAAAGCGCTCTTTTGCCCGAGCAAAGCAACACTCTGGAGGACCTCTGTAACTTTACTTGCAGCAGCACCTTGGGGTGTTTTCTGTGTTCTCCAAGTGAAAAGAAGCCTGTCCGGAGCCCGTGGTAGCTCCAGCTGCTTTGGAACACATTCTGCCACACTTGCTGTTTCTGCATGTCTCTAGCAGCCAGAAAGCCAGAAAAGAAGCCTGTCCGGAGCCCGTGGTAGCTCCAGCTGCTTTGGAACACATTCTGCCGCACTTGCTCTTTCTGCATGTCTCTAGCAGCCAGAAAGCGCTGGAAAGCGCTCTTTTGCCCGAGAAAAGCAACACTCTGGGGGACCCCTGTAACTTTGCTTGCAGCAGCACCTTGGGGTGTTTTCTGTGTTCTCCAAGTGAAAAGAAGCCTGTCCGGAGCCCGTGGTAGCTCCAGCTGCTTTGGAACACATTCTGCCACACTTGCTGTTTCTGCATGTCTCTAGCTGCCACAAAGCGCTGGAAAGCGCTCTTTTGCCCGAGAAAAGCAACACTCTGGGGGACCTCTGTAACTTTGCTTGCAGCAGCACCTTGGGGTGTTTTCTGTGTTCTCCAAGTGAAAAGAAGCCTGTCCGGAGCCCGTGGTAGCTCCAGCTGCTTTGGAACACATTCTGCCACACTTGCTCTTTCTGCATGTCTCTAGCAGCCAGAAAGCGCTGGAAAGCGCTCTTTTGCCCGAGAAAAGCAACACTCTGGGGGACCCCTGTAACTTTGCTTGCAGCAGCACCTTGGGGTGTTTTCTGTGTTCTCCAAGTGAAAAGAAGCCTGTCCGGAGCCCATGGTAGCTCCAGCTGCTTTGGAACACATTCTGCCACACTTGCTGTTTCTGCTTGTCTCTAGCAGCCAGAAAGCGCTGTAAAGCGCTCTTTTGCCCGAGAAAAGCAACACTCTGGGGGACCCCTGTAACTTTGCTTGCAGCAGCACCTTGGGGTGTTTTCTGTGTTCTCCAAGTGAAAATAAGCCTGTCCGGAGCCCATGGTAGCTCCAGCTGCTTTGGAACACATTCTGCCACACTTGCTCTTTCTGCATGTCTCTAGCAGCCAGAAAGCCAGAAAAGAAGCCTGTCCGGAGCCCGTGGTAGCTCCAGCTGCTTTGGAACACATTCTGCCGCACTTGCTCTTTCTGCATGTCTCTAGCAGCCAGAAAGCGCTGGAAAGCGCTCTTTTGCCCGAGAAAAGCAACACTCTGGGGGACCCCTGTAACTTTGCTTGCAGCAGCACCTTGGGGTGTTTTCTGTGTTCTCCAAGTGAAAAGAAGCCTGTCCGGAGCCCGTGGTAGCTCCAGCTGCTTTGGAACACATTCTGCCACACTTGCTGTTTCTGCATGTCTCTAGCAGCCACAAAGCGCTGTAAAGCGCTCTTTTCTCGAGAAAAGCAACACTCTGGGGGACCCCTGTAACTTTGCTTGCAGCAGCACCTTGGGGTGTTTTCTGTGTTCTCCAAGTGAAAAGAAGCCTGTCCGGAGCCCGTGGTAGCTCCAGCTGCTTTGGAACACATTCTGCCACACTTGCTGTTTCTGCATGTCTCTAGCAGCCAGAAAGCGCTGGAAAGCGCTCTTTTGCCCGAAGAAAAGCAACACTCTGGGGGACCCCTGTAACTTTGCTTGCAGCAGCACCTTGGGGTGTTTTCTGTGTTCTCCAAGTGAAAAGAAGCCTGTCCGGAGCCCGTGGTAGCTCCAGCTGCTTTGGAACACATTCTGCCACACTTGCTCTTTCTGCATGTCTCTAGCAGCCAGAAAGCCAGAAAAGAAGCCTGTCCGGAGCCCGTGGTAGCTCCAGCTGCTTTGGAACACATTCTGCCGCACTTGCTCTTTCTGCATGTCTCTAGCAGCCAGAAAGCGCTGTAAAGCGCTCTTTTGCCCGAGAAAAGCAACACTCTGGGGGACCCCTGTAACTTTGCTTGCAGCAGCACCTTGGGGTGTTTTCTGTGTTCTCCAAGTGAAAAGAAGCCTGTCCGGAGCCCGTGGTAGCTCCAGCTGCTTTGGAACACATTCTGCCACACTTGCTGTTTCTGCATGTCTCTAGCAGCCAGAAAGCGCTGTAAAGCGCTCTTTTGCCCGAGAAAAGCAACACTCTGGGGGACCTCTGTAACTTTGCTTGCAGCAGCACCTTGGGGTGTTTTCTGTGTTCTCCAAGTGAAAAGAAGCCTGTCCGGAGCCCGTGGTAGCTCCAGCTGCTTTGGAACACATTCTGCCACACTTGCTGTTTCTGCATGTCTCTAGCAGCCAGAAAGCGCTGGAAAGCGCTCTTTTGCCCGAAGAAAAGCAACACTCTGGGGGACCCCTGTAACTTTGCTTGCAGCAGCACCTTGGGGTGTTTTCTGTGTTCTCCAAGTGAAAAGAAGCCTGTCCGGAGCCCGTGGTAGCTCCAGCTGCTTTGGAACACATTCTGCCACACTTGCTGTTTCTGCATGTCTCTAGCAGCCAGAAAGCGCTGGAAAGCGCTCTTTTGCCCGAGAAAAGCAACACTCTGGGGGACCCCTGTAACTTTGCTTGCAGCAGCACCTTGGGGTGTTTTCTGTGTTCTCCAAGTGAAAAGAAGCCTGTCCGGAGCCCGTGGTAGCTCCAGCTGCTTTGGAACACATTCTGCCACACTTGCTGTTTCTGCATGTCTCTAGCAGCCAGAAAGCGCTGTAAAGCGCTCTTTTGCCCGAGAAAAGCAACACTCTGGGGGACCCCTGTAACTTTGCTTGCAGCAGCACCTTGGGGTGTTTTCTGTGTTCTCCAAGTGAAAAGAAGCCTGTCCGGAGCCCATGGTAGCTCCAGCTGCTTTGGAACACATTCTGCCACACTTGCTCTTTCTGCATTTCTCTAGCAGCCAGAAAGCGCTGTAAAGCGCTCTTTTGCCCGAGAAAAGCAACACTCCGGGGGACCCCTGTAACTTTGCTTGCAGCAGCACCTTGGGGTGTTTTCTGTGTTCTCCAAGTGAAAAGAAGCCTGTCCGGAGCCCGTGGTAGCTCCAGCTGCTTTGGAACACATTCTGCCACACTTGCTGTTTCTGCATGTCTCTAGCAGCCAGAAAGCGCTGGAAAGCGCTCTTTTGCCCGAAGAAAAGCAACACTCTGGGGGACCCCTGTAACTTTGCTTGCAGCAGCACCTTGGGGTGTTTTCTGTGTTCTCCAAGTGAAAAGAAGCCTGTCCGGAGCCCGTGGTAGCTCCAGCTGCTTTGGAACACATTCTGCCACACTTGCTGTTTCTGCATGTCTCTAGCAGCCAGAAAGCCAGAAAAGAAGCCTGTCCGGAGCCCGTGGTAGCTCCAGCTGCTTTGGAACACATTCTGCCGCACTTGCTCTTTCTGCATGTCTCTAGCAGCCAGAAAGCGCTGGAAAGCGCTCTTTTGCCCGAGAAAAGCAACACTCTGGGGGACCCCTGTAACTTTGCTTGCAGCAGCACCTTGGGGTGTTTTCTGTGTTCTCCAAGTGAAAAGAAGCCTGTCCGGAGCCCGTGGTAGCTCCAGCTGCTTTGGAACACATTCTGCCACACTTGCTGTTTCTGCATGTCTCTAGCTGCCACAAAGCGCTGGAAAGCGCTCTTTTGCCCGAGAAAAGCAACACTCTGGGGGACCTCTGTAACTTTGCTTGCAGCAGCACCTTGGGGTGTTTTCTGTGTTCTCCAAGTGAAAAGAAGCCTGTCCGGAGCCCGTGGTAGCTCCAGCTGCTTTGGAACACATTCTGCCACACTTGCTCTTTCTGCATGTCTCTAGCAGCCAGAAAGCGCTGGAAAGCGCTCTTTTGCCCGAGAAAAGCAACACTCTGGGGGACCCCTGTAACTTTGCTTGCAGCAGCACCTTGGGGTGTTTTCTGTGTTCTCCAAGTGAAAAGAAGCCTGTCCGGAGCCCATGGTAGCTCCAGCTGCTTTGGAACACATTCTGCCACACTTGCTGTTTCTGCATGTCTCTAGCAGCCAGAAAGCGCTGTAAAGCGCTCTTTTGCCCGAGAAAAGCAACACTCTGGGGGACCCCTGTAACTTTGCTTGCAGCAGCACCTTGGGGTGTTTTCTGTGTTCTCCAAGTGAAAATAAGCCTGTCCGGAGCCCATGGTAGCTCCAGCTGCTTTGGAACACATTCTGCCACACTTGCTCTTTCTGCATGTCTCTAGCAGCCAGAAAGCGCTGTAAAGCGCTCTTTTGCCTGAGAAAAGCAACACTCTGGGGGACCCCTGTAACTTTGCTTGCAGCAGCACCTTGGGGTGTTTTCTGTGTTCTCCAAGTGAAAAGAAGCCTGTCCGGAGCCCGTGGTAGCTCCAGCTGCTTTGGAACACATTCTGCCACACTTGCTGTTTCTGCATGTCTCTAGCAGCCAGAAAGCGCTGTAAAGCGCTCTTTTGCCCGAGCAAAGCAACACTCTGGAGGACCTCTGTAACTTTACTTGCAGCAGCACCTTGGGGTGTTTTCTGTGTTCTCCAAGTGAAAAGAAGCCTGTCCGGAGCCCGTGGTAGCTCCAGCTGCTTTGGAACACATTCTGCCACACTTGCTGTTTCTGCATGTCTCTAGCAGCCAGAAAGCCAGAAAAGAAGCCTGTCCGGAGCCCGTGGTAGCTCCAGCTGCTTTGGAACACATTCTGCCGCACTTGCTCTTTCTGCATGTCTCTAGCAGCCAGAAAGCGCTGGAAAGCGCTCTTTTGCCCGAGAAAAGCAACACTCTGGGGGACCCCTGTAACTTTGCTTGCAGCAGCACCTTGGGGTGTTTTCTGTGTTCTCCAAGTGAAAAGAAGCCTGTCCGGAGCCCGTGGTAGCTCCAGCTGCTTTGGAACACATTCTGCCACACTTGCTGTTTCTGCATGTCTCTAGCTGCCACAAAGCGCTGGAAAGCGCTCTTTTGCCCGAGAAAAGCAACACTCTGGGGGACCTCTGTAACTTTGCTTGCAGCAGCACCTTGGGGTGTTTTCTGTGTTCTCCAAGTGAAAAGAAGCCTGTCCGGAGCCCGTGGTAGCTCCAGCTGCTTTGGAACACATTCTGCCACACTTGCTCTTTCTGCATGTCTCTAGCAGCCAGAAAGCGCTGGAAAGCGCTCTTTTGCCCGAGAAAAGCAACACTCTGGGGGACCCCTGTAACTTTGCTTGCAGCAGCACCTTGGGGTGTTTTCTGTGTTCTCCAAGTGAAAAGAAGCCTGTCCGGAGCCCATGGTAGCTCCAGCTGCTTTGGAACACATTCTGCCACACTTGCTGTTTCTGCATGTCTCTAGCAGCCAGAAAGCGCTGTAAAGCGCTCTTTTGCCCGAGAAAAGCAACACTCTGGGGGACCCCTGTAACTTTGCTTGCAGCAGCACCTTGGGGTGTTTTCTGTGTTCTCCAAGTGAAAATAAGCCTGTCCGGAGCCCATGGTAGCTCCAGCTGCTTTGGAACACATTCTGCCACCCTTGCTGTTTCTGCATGTCTCTAGCAGCCAGAAAGCGCTGTAAAGCGCTCTTTTGCCTGAGAAAAGCAACACTCTGGGGGACCCCTGTAACTTTGCTTGCAGCAGCACCTTGGGGTGTTTTCTGTGTTCTCCAAGTGAAAAGAAGCCTGTCCGGAGCCCGTGGTAGCTCCAGCTGCTTTGGAACACATTCTGCCACACTTGCTCTTTCTGCATGTCTCTAGCAGCCAGAAAGCGCTGGAAAGCGCTCTTTTGCCCGAGAAAAGCAACACTCTGGGGGACCCCTGTAACTTTGCTTGCAGCAGCACCTTGGGGTGTTTTCTGTGTTCTCCAAGTGAAAAGAAGCCTGTCCGGAGCCCGTGGTAGCTCCAGCTGCTTTGGAACACATTCTGCCACACTTGCTGTTTCTGCATGTCTCTAGCAGCCAGAAAGCGCTGTAAAGCGCTCTTTTGCCCGAGAAAAGCAACACTCTGGGGGACCTCTGTAACTTTGCTTGCAGCAGCACCTTGGGGTGTTTTCTGTGTTCTCCAAGTGAAAAGAAGCCTGTCCGGAGCCCGTGGTAGCTCCAGCTGCTTTGGAACACATTCTGCCACACTTGCTGTTTCTGCATGTCTCTAGCAGCCAGAAAGCGCTGGAAAGCGCTCTTTTGCCCGAAGAAAAGCAACACTCTGGGGGACCCCTGTAACTTTGCTTGCAGCAGCACCTTGGGGTGTTTTCTGTGTTCTCCAAGTGAAAAGAAGCCTGTCCGGAGCCCGTGGTAGCTCCAGCTGCTTTGGAACACATTCTGCCACACTTGCTGTTTCTGCATGTCTCTAGCAGCCAGAAAGCGCTGGAAAGCGCTCTTTTGCCCGAGAAAAGCAACACTCTGGGGGACCCCTGTAACTTTGCTTGCAGCAGCACCTTGGGGTGTTTTCTGTGTTCTCCAAGTGAAAAGAAGCCTGTCCGGAGCCCGTGGTAGCTCCAGCTGCTTTGGAACACATTCTGCCACACTTGCTGTTTCTGCATGTCTCTAGCAGCCAGAAAGCGCTGTAAAGCGCTCTTTTGCCCGAGAAAAGCAACACTCTGGGGGACCCCTGTAACTTTGCTTGCAGCAGCACCTTGGGGTGTTTTCTGTGTTCTCCAAGTGAAAAGAAGCCTGTCCGGAGCCCATGGTAGCTCCAGCTGCTTTGGAACACATTCTGCCACACTTGCTGTTTCTGCATGTCTCTAGCAGCCAGAAAGCGCTGTAAAGCGCTCTTTTGCCCGAGAAAAGCAACACTCCGGGGGACCCCTGTAACTTTGCTTGCAGCAGCACCTTGGGGTGTTTTCTGTGTTCTCCAAGTGAAAAGAAGCCTGTCCGGAGCCCGTGGTAGCTCCAGCTGCTTTGGAACACATTCTGCCACACTTGCTGTTTCTGCATGTCTCTAGCAGCCAGAAAGCGCTGGAAAGCGCTCTTTTGCCCGAAGAAAAGCAACACTCTGGGGGACCCCTGTAACTTTGCTTGCAGCAGCACCTTGGGGTGTTTTCTGTGTTCTCCAAGTGAAAAGAAGCCTGTCCGGAGCCCGTGGTAGCTCCAGCTGCTTTGGAACACATTCTGCCACACTTGCTGTTTCTGCATGTCTCTAGCTGCCACAAAGCGCTGGAAAGCGCTCTTTTGCCCGAGAAAAGCAACACTCTGGGGGACCTCTGTAACTTTGCTTGCAGCAGCACCTTGGGGTGTTTTCTGTGTTCTCCAAGTGAAAAGAAGCCTGTCCGGAGCCCGTGGTAGCTCCAGCTGCTTTGGAACACATTCTGCCACACTTGCTCTTTCTGCATGTCTCTAGCAGCCAGAAAGCGCTGGAAAGCGCTCTTTTGCCCGAGAAAAGCAACACTCTGGGGGACCCCTGTAACTTTGCTTGCAGCAGCACCTTGGGGTGTTTTCTGTGTTCTCCAAGTGAAAAGAAGCCTGTCCGGAGCCCATGGTAGCTCCAGCTGCTTTGGAACACATTCTGCCACACTTGCTGTTTCTGCATGTCTCTAGCAGCCAGAAAGCGCTGTAAAGCGCTCTTTTGCCCGAGAAAAGCAACACTCTGGGGGACCCCTGTAACT
Source organism: Zosterops lateralis (assembly GCF_965231275.1). NCBI lineage: Eukaryota > Metazoa > Chordata > Aves > Passeriformes > Zosteropidae > Zosterops > Zosterops lateralis. The sequence continues at coordinate 8,000 of NW_028154330.1, forward strand.
TTGCTTGCAGCAGCACCTTGGGGTGTTTTCTGTGTTCTCCAAGTGAAAATAAGCCTGTCCGGAGCCCATGGTAGCTCCAGCTGCTTTGGAACACATTCTGCCACCCTTGCTGTTTCTGCATGTCTCTAGCAGCCAGAAAGCGCTGTAAAGCGCTCTTTTGCCTGAGAAAAGCAACACTCTGGGGGACCCCTGTAACTTTGCTTGCAGCAGCACCTTGGGGTGTTTTCTGTGTTCTCCAAGTGAAAAGAAGCCTGTCCGGAGCCCGTGGTAGCTCCAGCTGCTTTGGAACACATTCTGCCACACTTGCTGTTTCTGCATGTCTCTAGCAGCCAGAAAGCCAGAAAAGAAGCCTGTCCGGAGCCCGTGGTAGCTCCAGCTGCTTTGGAACACATTCTGCCGCACTTGCTCTTTCTGCATGTCTCTAGCAGCCAGAAAGCGCTGGAAAGCGCTCTTTTGCCCGAGAAAAGCAACACTCTGGGGGACCCCTGTAACTTTGCTTGCAGCAGCACCTTGGGGTGTTTTCTGTGTTCTCCAAGTGAAAAGAAGCCTGTCCGGAGCCCGTGGTAGCTCCAGCTGCTTTGGAACACATTCTGCCACACTTGCTGTTTCTGCATGTCTCTAGCAGCCACAAAGCGCTGTAAAGCGCTCTTTTCTCGAGAAAAGCAACACTCTGGGGGACCCCTGTAACTTTGCTTGCAGCAGCACCTTGGGGTGTTTTCTGTGTTCTCCAAGTGAAAAGAAGCCTGTCCGGAGCCCGTGGTAGCTCCAGCTGCTTTGGAACACATTCTGCCACACTTGCTGTTTCTGCATGTCTCTAGCAGCCAGAAAGCGCTGGAAAGCGCTCTTTTGCCCGAAGAAAAGCAACACTCTGGGGGACCCCTGTAACTTTGCTTGCAGCAGCACCTTGGGGTGTTTTCTGTGTTCTCCAAGTGAAAAGAAGCCTGTCCGGAGCCCGTGGTAGCTCCAGCTGCTTTGGAACACATTCTGCCACACTTGCTCTTTCTGCATGTCTCTAGCAGCCAGAAAGCCAGAAAAGAAGCCTGTCCGGAGCCCGTGGTAGCTCCAGCTGCTTTGGAACACATTCTGCCGCACTTGCTCTTTCTGCATGTCTCTAGCAGCCAGAAAGCGCTGTAAAGCGCTCTTTTGCCCGAGAAAAGCAACACTCTGGGGGACCCCTGTAACTTTGCTTGCAGCAGCACCTTGGGGTGTTTTCTGTGTTCTCCAAGTGAAAAGAAGCCTGTCCGGAGCCCGTGGTAGCTCCAGCTGCTTTGGAACACATTCTGCCACACTTGCTGTTTCTGCATGTCTCTAGCAGCCAGAAAGCGCTGTAAAGCGCTCTTTTGCCCGAGAAAAGCAACACTCTGGGGGACCTCTGTAACTTTGCTTGCAGCAGCACCTTGGGGTGTTTTCTGTGTTCTCCAAGTGAAAAGAAGCCTGTCCGGAGCCCGTGGTAGCTCCAGCTGCTTTGGAACACATTCTGCCACACTTGCTGTTTCTGCATGTCTCTAGCAGCCAGAAAGCGCTGGAAAGCGCTCTTTTGCCCGAAGAAAAGCAACACTCTGGGGGACCCCTGTAACTTTGCTTGCAGCAGCACCTTGGGGTGTTTTCTGTGTTCTCCAAGTGAAAAGAAGCCTGTCCGGAGCCCGTGGTAGCTCCAGCTGCTTTGGAACACATTCTGCCACACTTGCTGTTTCTGCATGTCTCTAGCAGCCAGAAAGCGCTGGAAAGCGCTCTTTTGCCCGAGAAAAGCAACACTCTGGGGGACCCCTGTAACTTTGCTTGCAGCAGCACCTTGGGGTGTTTTCTGTGTTCTCCAAGTGAAAAGAAGCCTGTCCGGAGCCCGTGGTAGCTCCAGCTGCTTTGGAACACATTCTGCCACACTTGCTGTTTCTGCATGTCTCTAGCAGCCAGAAAGCGCTGTAAAGCGCTCTTTTGCCCGAGAAAAGCAACACTCTGGGGGACCCCTGTAACTTTGCTTGCAGCAGCACCTTGGGGTGTTTTCTGTGTTCTCCAAGTGAAAATAAGCCTGTCCGGAGCCCATGGTAGCTCCAGCTGCTTTGGAACACATTCTGCCACACTTGCTCTTTCTGCATTTCTCTAGCAGCCAGAAAGCGCTGTAAAGCGCTCTTTTGCCCGAGAAAAGCAACACTCTGGGGGACCCCTGTAACTTTGCTTGCAGCAGCACCTTGGGGTGTTTTCTGTGTTCTCCAAGTGAAAAGAAGCCTGTCCGGAGCCCGTGGTAGCTCCAGCTGCTTTGGAACACATTCTGCCACACTTGCTGTTTCTGCATGTCTCTAGCAGCCAGAAAGCCAGAAAAGAAGCCTGTCCGGAGCCCGTGGTAGCTCCAGCTGCTTTGGAACACATTCTGCCGCACTTGCTCTTTCTGCATGTCTCTAGCAGCCAGAAAGCGCTGGAAAGCGCTCTTTTGCCCGAGAAAAGCAACACTCTGGGGGACCCCTGTAACTTTGCTTGCAGCAGCACCTTGGGGTGTTTTCTGTGTTCTCCAAGTGAAAAGAAGCCTGTCCGGAGCCCGTGGTAGCTCCAGCTGCTTTGGAACACATTCTGCCACACTTGCTGTTTCTGCATGTCTCTAGCTGCCACAAAGCGCTGGAAAGCGCTCTTTTGCCCGAGAAAAGCAACACTCTGGGGGACCTCTGTAACTTTGCTTGCAGCAGCACCTTGGGGTGTTTTCTGTGTTCTCCAAGTGAAAAGAAGCCTGTCCGGAGCCCGTGGTAGCTCCAGCTGCTTTGGAACACATTCTGCCACACTTGCTCTTTCTGCATGTCTCTAGCAGCCAGAAAGCGCTGGAAAGCGCTCTTTTGCCCGAGAAAAGCAACACTCTGGGGGACCCCTGTAACTTTGCTTGCAGCAGCACCTTGGGGTGTTTTCTGTGTTCTCCAAGTGAAAATAAGCCTGTCCGGAGCCCATGGTAGCTCCAGCTGCTTTGGAACACATTCTGCCACCCTTGCTGTTTCTGCATGTCTCTAGCAGCCAGAAAGCGCTGTAAAGCGCTCTTTTGCCTGAGAAAAGCAACACTCTGGGGGACCCCTGTAACTTTGCTTGCAGCAGCACCTTGGGGTGTTTTCTGTGTTCTCCAAGTGAAAAGAAGCCTGTCCGGAGCCCGTGGTAGCTCCAGCTGCTTTGGAACACATTCTGCCACACTTGCTGTTTCTGCATGTCTCTAGCAGCCAGAAAGCGCTGTAAAGCGCTCTTTTGCCTGAGCAAAGCAACACTCTGGAGGACCTCTGTAACTTTGCTTGCAGCAGCACCTTGGGGTGTTTTCTGTGTTCTCCAAGTGAAAAGAAGCCTGTCCGGAGCCCGTGGTAGCTCCAGCTGCTTTGGAACACATTCTGCCACACTTGCTGTTTCTGCATGTCTCTAGCAGCCAGAAAGCCAGAAAAGAAGCCTGTCCGGAGCCCGTGGTAGCTCCAGCTGCTTTGGAACACATTCTGCCGCACTTGCTCTTTCTGCATGTCTCTAGCAGCCAGAAAGCGCTGGAAAGCGCTCTTTTGCCCGAGAAAAGCAACACTCTGGGGGACCCCTGTAACTTTGCTTGCAGCAGCACCTTGGGGTGTTTTCTGTGTTCTCCAAGTGAAAAGAAGCCTGTCCGGAGCCCGTGGTAGCTCCAGCTGCTTTGGAACACATTCTGCCACACTTGCTGTTTCTGCATGTCTCTAGCTGCCACAAAGCGCTGGAAAGCGCTCTTTTGCCCGAGAAAAGCAACACTCTGGGGGACCTCTGTAACTTTGCTTGCAGCAGCACCTTGGGGTGTTTTCTGTGTTCTCCAAGTGAAAAGAAGCCTGTCCGGAGCCCGTGGTAGCTCCAGCTGCTTTGGAACACATTCTGCCACACTTGCTCTTTCTGCATGTCTCTAGCAGCCAGAAAGCGCTGGAAAGCGCTCTTTTGCCCGAGAAAAGCAACACTCTGGGGGACCCCTGTAACTTTGCTTGCAGCAGCACCTTGGGGTGTTTTCTGTGTTCTCCAAGTGAAAAGAAGCCTGTCCGGAGCCCATGGTAGCTCCAGCTGCTTTGGAACACATTCTGCCACACTTGCTCTTTCTGCATGTCTCTAGCAGCCAGAAAGCGCTGTAAAGCGCTCTTTTGCCCGAGAAAAGCAACACTCTGGGGGACCCCTGTAACTTTGCTTGCAGCAGCACCTTGGGGTGTTTTCTGTGTTCTCCAAGTGAAAATAAGCCTGTCCGGAGCCCATGGTAGCTCCAGCTGCTTTGGAACACATTCTGCCACCCTTGCTGTTTCTGCATGTCTCTAGCAGCCAGAAAGCGCTGTAAAGCGCTCTTTTGCCCGAGAAAAGCAACACTCTGGGGGACCCCTGTAACTTTGCTTGCAGCAGCACCTTGGGGTGTTTTCTGTGTTCTCCAAGTGAAAAGAAGCCTGTCCGGAGCCCGTGGTAGCTCCAGCTGCTTTGGAACACATTCTGCCACACTTGCTGTTTCTGCATGTCTCTAGCAGCCAGAAAGCGCTGGAAAGCGCTCTTTTGCCCGAGAAAAGCAACACTCTGGGGGACCCCTGTAACTTTGCTTGCAGCAGCACCTTGGGGTGTTTTCTGTGTTCTCCAAGTGAAAAGAAGCCTGTCCGGAGCCCGTGGTAGCTCCAGCTGCTTTGGAACACATTCTGCCACACTTGCTGTTTCTGCATGTCTCTAGCAGCCAGAAAGCGCTGTAAAGCGCTCTTTTGCCCGAGAAAAGCAACACTCTGGGGGACCCCTGTAACTTTGCTTGCAGCAGCACCTTGGGGTGTTTTCTGTGTTCTCCAAGTGAAAAGAAGCCTGTCCGGAGCCCGTGGTAGCTCCAGCTGCTTTGGAACACATTCTGCCACACTTGCTGTTTCTGCATGTCTCTAGCAGCCACAAAGCGCTGTAAAGCGCTCTTTTGCCCGAGAAAAGCAACACTCTGGGGGACCTCTGTAACTTTGCTTGCAGCAGCACCTTGGGGTGTTTTCTGTGTTCTCCAAGTGAAAAGAAGCCTGTCCAGAGCCCGTGGTAGCCCCAGCTGCTTTGGAACACATTCTGCCACACTTGCTGTTTCTGCATGTCTCTAGCAGCCACAAAGCGCTGTAAAGCGCTCTTTTGCCCGAGAAAAGCAACACTCTGGGGGACCCCTGTAACTTTGCTTGCAGCAGCACCTTGGGGTGTTTTCTGTGTTCTCCAAGTGAAAAGAAGCCTGTCCGGAGCCCATGGTAGCTCCAGCTGCTTTGGAACACATTCTGCCGCACTTGCTCTTTCTGCATGTCTCTAGCAGCCAGAAAGCGCTGGAAAGCGCTCTTTTGCCCGAGAAAAGCAACACTCTGGGGGACCCCTGTAACTTTGCTTGCAGCAGCACCTTGGGGTGTTTTCTGTGTTCTCCAAGTGAAAAGAAGCCTGTCCGGAGCCCGTGGTAGCTCCAGCTGCTTTGGAACACATTCTGCCACACTTGCTGTTTCTGCATGTCTCTAGCAGCCAGAAAGCGCTGGAAAGCGCTCTTTTGCCCGAGAAAAGCAACACTCTGGGGGACCTCTGTAACTTTGCTTGCAGCAGCACCTTGGGGTGTTTTCTGTGTTCTCCAAGTGAAAAGAAGCCTGTCCGGAGCCCGTGGTAGCTCCAGCTGCTTTGGAACACATTCTGCCACACTTGCTCTTTCTGCATGTCTCTAGCAGCCAGAAAGCGCTGGAAAGCGCTCTTTTGCCCGAGAAAAGCAACACTCTGGGGGACCCCTGTAACTTTGCTTGCAGCAGCACCTTGGGGTGTTTTCTGTGTTCTCCAAGTGAAAAGAAGCCTGTCCGGAGCCCATGGTAGCTCCAGCTGCTTTGGAACACATTCTGCCACACTTGCTGTTTCTGCATGTCTCTAGCAGCCAGAAAGCGCTGTAAAGCGCTCTTTTGCCCGAGAAAAGCAACACTCTGGGGGACCCCTGTAACTTTGCTTGCAGCAGCACCTTGGGGTGTTTTCTGTGTTCTCCAAGTGAAAATAAGCCTGTCCGGAGCCCATGGTAGCTCCAGCTGCTTTGGAACACATTCTGCCACCCTTGCTGTTTCTGCATGTCTCTAGCAGCCAGAAAGCGCTGTAAAGCGCTCTTTTGCCTGAGAAAAGCAACACTCTGGGGGACCCCTGTAACTTTGCTTGCAGCAGCACCTTGGGGTGTTTTCTGTGTTCTCCAAGTGAAAAGAAGCCTGTCCGGAGCCCGTGGTAGCTCCAGCTGCTTTGGAACACATTCTGCCACACTTGCTGTTTCTGCATGTCTCTAGCAGCCAGAAAGCGCTGGAAAGCGCTCTTTTGCCCGAGAAAAGCAACACTCTGGGGGACCCCTGTAACTTTGCTTGCAGCAGCACCTTGGGGTGTTTTCTGTGTTCTCCAAGTGAAAAGAAGCCTGTCCGGAGCCCGTGGTAGCTCCAGCTGCTTTGGAACACATTCTGCCACACTTGCTGTTTCTGCATGTCTCTAGCAGCCAGAAAGCGCTGTAAAGCGCTCTTTTGCCCGAGAAAAGCAACACTCTGGGGGACCCCTGTAACTTTGCTTGCAGCAGCACCTTGGGGTGTTTTCTGTGTTCTCCAAGGGAAAAGAAGCCTGTCCGGAGCCCGTGGTAGCTCCAGCTGCTTTGGAACACATTCTGCCACACTTGCTCTTTCTGCATGTCTCTAGCAGCCAGAAAGCGCTGGAAAGCGCTCTTTTGCCCGAGAAAAGCAACACTCTGGGGGACCTCTGTAACTTTGCTTGCAGCAGCACCTTGGGGTGTTTTCTGTGTTCTCCAAGTGAAAAGAAGCCTGTCCAGAGCCCGTGGTAGCCCCAGCTGCTTTGGAACACATTCTGCCACACTTGCTGTTTCTGCATGTCTCTAGCAGCCACAAAGCGCTGTAAAGCGCTCTTTTGCCCGAGAAAAGCAACACTCTGGGGGACCCCTGTAACTTTGCTTGCAGCAGCACCTTGGGGTGTTTTCTGTGTTCTCCAAGTGAAAAGAAGCCTGTCCGGAGCCCGTGGTAGCTCCAGCTGCTTTGGAACACATTCTGCCACACTTGCTGTTTCTGCATGTCTCTAGCAGCCAGAAAGCGCTGGAAAGTGCTCTTTTGCCCGAGAAAAGCAACACTCTGGGGGACCCCTGTAACTTTGCTTGCAGCAGCACCTTGGGGTGTTTTCTGTGTTCTCCAAGGGAAAAGAAGCCTGTCCGGAGCCCGTGGTAGCTCCAGCTGCTTTGGAACACATTCTGCCACACTTGCTCTTTCTGCATGTCTCTAGCAGCCAGAAAGCGCTGTAAAGCGCTCTTTTGCCCGAGAAAAGCAACACTCTGGGGGACCCCTGTAACTTTGCTTGCAGCAGCACCTTGGGGTGTTTTCTGTGTTCTCCAAGTGAAAAGAAGCCTGTCCGGAGCCCGTGGTAGCTCCAGCTGCTTTGGAACACATTCTGCCACCCTTGCTGTTTCTGCATGTCTCTAGCAGCCAGAAAGCGCTGGAAAGCGCTCTTTTGCCTGAGAAAAGCAACACTCTGGGGGACCTCTGTAACTTTGCTTGCAGCAGCACCTTGGGGTGTTTTCTGTGTTCTCCAAGTGAAAAGAAGCCTGTCCGGAGCCCGTGGTAGCTCCAGCTGCTTTGGAACACATTCTGCCACCCTTGCTGTTTCTGCATGTCTCTAGCAGCCAGAAAGCGCTGGAAAGCGCTCTTTTGCCCGAGAAAAGCAACACTCTGGGGGACCCCTGTAACTTTGCTTGCAGCAGCACCTTGGGGTGTTTTCTGTGTTCTCCAAGTGAAAAGAAGCCTGTCCGGAGCCCGTGGTAGCTCCAGCTGCTTTGGAACACATTCTGCCACACTTGCTGTTTCTGCATGTCTCTAGCAGCCAGAAAGCGCTGGAAAGCGCTCTTTTGCCCGAGAAAAGCAACACTCTGGGGGACCCCTGTAACTTTGCTTGCAGCAGCACCTTGGTGTGTTTTCTGTGTTCTCCAAGTGAAAAGAAGCCTGTCCGGAGCCCGTGGTAGCTCCAGCTGCTTTGGAACACATTCTGCCACACTTGCTGTTTCTGCATGTCTCTAGCAGCCAGAAAGCGCTGTAAAGCGCTCTTTTGCCCGAGAAAAGCAACACTCTGGGGGACCCCTGTAACTTTGCTTGCAGCAGCACCTTGGGGTGTTTTCTGTGTTCTCCAAGTGAAAAGAAGCCTGTCCGGAGCCCGTGGTAGCTCCAGCTGCTTTGGAACACATTCTGCCACACTTGCTCTTTCTGCATGTCTCTAGCAGCCAGAAAGCCAGAAAAGAAGCCTGTCCGGAGCCCGTGGTAGCTCCAGCTGCTTTGGAACACATTCTGCCACACTTGCTCTTTCTGCATGTCTCTAGCAGCCAGAAAGCGCTGGAAAGCGCTCTTTTGCCCGAGAAAAGCAACACTCTGGGGGACCCCTGTAACTTTGCTTGCAGCAGCACCTTGGGGTGTTTTCTGTGTTCTCCAAGTGAAAAGAAGCCTGTCCGGAGCCCATGGTAGCTCCAGCTGCTTTGGAACACATTCTGCCACACTTGCTGTTTCTGCATGTCTCTAGCAGCCAGAAAGCGCTGTAAAGCGCTCTTTTGCCCGAGAAAAGCAACACTCTGGGGGACCCCTGTAACTTTGCTTGCAGCAGCACCTTGGGGTGTTTTCTGTGTTCTCCAAGTGAAAATAAGCCTGTCCGGAGCCCATGGTAGCTCCAGCTGCTTTGGAACACATTCTGCCACCCTTGCTGTTTCTGCATGTCTCTAGCAGCCAGAAAGCGCTGTAAAGCGCTCTTTTGCCTGAGAAAAGCAACACTCTGGGGGACCCCTGTAACTTTGCTTGCAGCAGCACCTTGGGGTGTTTTCTGTGTTCTCCAAGTGAAAAGAAGCCTGTCCGGAGCCCGTGGTAGCTCCAGCTGCTTTGGAACACATTCTGCCACACTTGCTGTTTCTGCATGTCTCTAGCAGCCAGAAAGCGCTGGAAAGCGCTCTTTTGCCCGAGAAAAGCAACACTCTGGGGGACCCCTGTAACTTTGCTTGCAGCAGCACCTTGGGGTGTTTTCTGTGTTCTCCAAGTGAAAAGAAGCCTGTCCGGAGCCCGTGGTAGCTCCAGCTGCTTTGGAACACATTCTGCCACACTTGCTGTTTCTGCATGTCTCTAGCAGCCAGAAAGCGCTGTAAAGCGCTCTTTTGCCCGAGAAAAGCAACACTCTGGGGGACCCCTGTAACTTTGCTTGCAGCAGCACCTTGGGGTGTTTTCTGTGTTCTCCAAGGGAAAAGAAGCCTGTCCGGAGCCCGTGGTAGCTCCAGCTGCTTTGGAACACATTCTGCCACACTTGCTCTTTCTGCATGTCTCTAGCAGCCAGAAAGCGCTGGAAAGCGCTCTTTTGCCCGAGAAAAGCAACACTCTGGGGGACCTCTGTAACTTTGCTTGCAGCAGCACCTTGGGGTGTTTTCTGTGTTCTCCAAGTGAAAAGAAGCCTGTCCAGAGCCCGTGGTAGCCCCAGCTGCTTTGGAACACATTCTGCCACACTTGCTGTTTCTGCATGTCTCTAGCAGCCACAAAGCGCTGTAAAGCGCTCTTTTGCCCGAGAAAAGCAACACTCTGGGGGACCCCTGTAACTTTGCTTGCAGCAGCACCTTGGGGTGTTTTCTGTGTTCTCCAAGTGAAAAGAAGCCTGTCCGGAGCCCGTGGTAGCTCCAGCTGCTTTGGAACACATTCTGCCACACTTGCTGTTTCTGCATGTCTCTAGCAGCCAGAAAGCGCTGGAAAGTGCTCTTTTGCCCGAGAAAAGCAACACTCTGGGGGACCCCTGTAACTTTGCTTGCAGCAGCACCTTGGGGTGTTTTCTGTGTTCTCCAAGGGAAAAGAAGCCTGTCCGGAGCCCGTGGTAGCTCCAGCTGCTTTGGAACACATTCTGCCACACTTGCTCTTTCTGCATGTCTCTAGCAGCCAGAAAGCGCTGTAAAGCGCTCTTTTGCCCGAGAAAAGCAACACTCTGGGGGACCCCTGTAACTTTGCTTGCAGCAGCACCTTGGGGTGTTTTCTGTGTTCTCCAAGTGAAAAGAAGCCTGTCCGGAGCCCGTGGTAGCTCCAGCTGCTTTGGAACACATTCTGCCACCCTTGCTGTTTCTGCATGTCTCTAGCAGCCAGAAAGCGCTGGAAAGCGCTCTTTTGCCTGAGAAAAGCAACACTCTGGGGGACCTCTGTAACTTTGCTTGCAGCAGCACCTTGGGGTGTTTTCTGTGTTCTCCAAGTGAAAAGAAGCCTGTCCGGAGCCCGTGGTAGCTCCAGCTGCTTTGGAACACATTCTGCCACCCTTGCTGTTTCTGCATGTCTCTAGCAGCCAGAAAGCGCTGGAAAGCGCTCTTTTGCCCGAGAAAAGCAACACTCTGGGGGACCCCTGTAACTTTGCTTGCAGCAGCACCTTGGGGTGTTTTCTGTGTTCTCCAAGTGAAAAGAAGCCTGTCCGGAGCCCGTGGTAGCTCCAGCTGCTTTGGAACACATTCTGCCACACTTGCTGTTTCTGCATGTCTCTAGCAGCCAGAAAGCGCTGGAAAGCGCTCTTTTGCCCGAGAAAAGCAACACTCTGGGGGACCCCTGTAACTTTGCTTGCAGCAGCACCTTGGTGTGTTTTCTGTGTTCTCCAAGTGAAAAGAAGCCTGTCCGGAGCCCGTGGTAGCTCCAGCTGCTTTGGAACACATTCTGCCACACTTGCTGTTTCTGCATGTCTCTAGCAGCCAGAAAGCGCTGTAAAGCGCTCTTTTGCCCGAGAAAAGCAACACTCTGGGGGACCCCTGTAACTTTGCTTGCAGCAGCACCTTGGGGTGTTTTCTGTGTTCTCCAAGTGAAAAGAAGCCTGTCCGGAGCCCGTGGTAGCTCCAGCTGCTTTGGAACACATTCTGCCACACTTGCTCTTTCTGCATGTCTCTAGCAGCCAGAAAGCCAGAAAAGAAGCCTGTCCGGAGCCCGTGGTAGCTCCAGCTGCTTTGGAACACATTCTGCCACACTTGCTCTTTCTGCATGTCTCTAGCAGCCAGAAAGCGCTGGAAAGCGCTCTTTTGCCCGAGAAAAGCAACACTCTGGGGGACCCCTGTAACTTTGCTTGCAGCAGCACCTTGGGGTGTTTTCTGTGTTCTCCAAGGGAAAAGAAGCCTGTCCGGAGCCCGTGGTAGCTCCAGCTGCTTTGGAACACATTCTGCCACACTTGCTCTTTCTGCATGTCTCTAGCAGCCAGAAAGCGCTGGAAAGCGCTCTTTTGCCCGAGAAAAGCAACACTCTGGGGGACCCCTGTAACTTTGCTTGCAGCAGCACCTTGGGGTGTTTTCTGTGTTCTCCAAGTGAAAATAAGCCTTTCCGGAGCCCGTGGTAGCTCCAGCTGCTTTGGAACACATTCTGCCACACTTCCTCTTTCTGCATGTCTCTAGCAGCCAGAAAGCGCTGGAAAGCGCTCTTTTGCCCGAGAAAAGCAACACTCTGGGGGACCCCTGTAACTTTGCTTGCAGCAGCACCTTGGGGTGTTTTCTGTGTTCTCCAAGGGAAAAGAAGCCTGTCCAGAGCCCGTGGTAGCTCCAGATGCTTTGGAACACATTCTGCCACACTTGCTCTTTCTGCATGTCTCTAGCAGCCAGAAAGCCAGAAAAGAAGCCTGTCCGGAGCCCGTGGTAGCTCCAGCTGCTTTGGAACACATTCTGCCACACTTGCTGTTTCTGCATGTCTCTAGCAGCCAGAAAGCGCTGTAAAGCGCTCTTTTGCCCGAAGAAAAGCAACACTCTGGGGGACCCCTGTAACTTTGCTTGCAGCAGCACCTTGGGGTGTTTTCTGTGTTCTCCAAGGGAAAAGAAGCCTGTCCGGAGCCCGTGGTAGCTCCAGCTGCTTTGGAACACATTCTGCCACACTTGCTCTTTCTGCATGTCTCTAGCAGCCAGAAAGCGCTGGAAAGCGCTCTTTTGCCCGAGAAAAGCAACACTCTGGGGGACCCCTGTAACTTTGCTTGCAGCAGCACCTTGGGGTGTTTTCTGTGTTCTCCAAGTGAAAAGAAGCCTGTCCAGAGCGCGTGGTAGCTCCAGGTGCTTTGGAACACATTCTGCCACACTTGCTCTTTCTGCATGTCTCTAGCAGCCAGAAAGCGCTGGAAAGCGCTCTTTTGCCCGAGAAAAGCAACACTCTGGGGGACCCCTGTAACTTTGCTTGCAGCAGCACCTTGGGGTGTTTTCTGTGTTCTCCAAGTGAAAAGAAGCCTGTCCGGAGCCCGTGGTAGCTCCAGCTGCTTTGGAACACATTCTGCCACACTTGCTGTTTCTGCATGTCTCTAGCAGCCAGAAAGTGCTGTAAAGCGCTCTTTTGCCCGAGAAAAGCAACACTCTGGGGGACCTCTGTAACTTTGCTTGCAGCAGCACCTTGGTGTGTTTTCTGTGTTCTCCAAGTGAAAAGAAGCCTGTCCAGAGCCCGTGGTAGCTCCAGCTGCTTTGGAACACATTCTGCCACACTTGCTCTTTCTGCATGTCTCTAGCAGCCAGAAAGCGCTGGAAAGCGCTCTTTTGCCCGAAGAAAAGCAACACTCTGGGGGACCCCTGTAACTTTGCTTGCAGCAGCACCTTGGGGTGTTTTCTGTGTTCTCCAAGTGAAAATAAGCCTGTCCGGAGCCCGTGGTAGCTCCAGCTGCTTTGGAACACATTCTGCCACACTTGCTGTTTCTGCATGTCTCTAGCAGCCAGAAAGTGCTGGAAAGCGCTCTTTTGCCTGAGAAAAGCAACACTCTGGGGGACCTCTGTAACTTTGCTTGCAGCAGCACCTTGGGGTGTTTTCTGTGTTCTCCAAGGGAAAAGAAGCCTGTCCGGAGCCCGTGGTAGCTCCAGCTGCTTTGGAACACATTCTGCCACACTTGCTCTTTCTGCATGTCTCTAGCAGCCAGAAAGCGCTGGAAAGCGCTCTTTTGCCCGAGAAAAGCAACACTCTGGGGGACCTCTGTAACTTTGCTTGCAGCAGCACCTTGGGGTGTTTTCTGTGTTCTCCAAGTGAAAAGAAGCCTGTCCAGAGCGCGTGGTAGCTCCAGCTGCTTTGGAACACATTCTGCCACACTTGCTGTTTCTGCATGTCTCTAGCAGCCAGAAAGCGCTGTAAAGCGCTCTTTTTGCCCGAGAAAAGCAACACTCTGGGGGACCCCTGTAACTTTGCTTGCAGCAGCACCTTGGGGTGTTTTCTGTGTTCTCCAAGGGAAAAGAAGCCTGTCCGGAGCCCGTGGTAGCTCCAGCTGCTTTGGAACACATTCTGCCACACTTGCTCTTTCTGCATGTCTCTAGCAGCCAGAAAGCGCTGGAAAGCGCTCTTTTGCCTGAGAAAAGCAACACTCTGGGGGACCCCTGTAACTTTGCTTGCAGCAGCACCTTGGGGTGTTTTCTGTGTTCTCCAAGTGAAAAGAAGCCTGTCCGGAGCCCGTGGTAGCTCCAGCTGCTTTGGAACACATTCTGCCACACTTGCTCTTTCTGCATGTCTCTAGCAGCCAGAAAGCGCTGGAAAGCGCTCTTTTGCCCGAGAAAAGCAACACTCTGGGGGACCCCTGTAACTTTGCTTGCAGCAGCACCTTGGGGTGTTTTCTGTGTTCTCCAAGTGAAAAGAAGCCTGTCCGGAGCCCATGGTAGCTCCAGCTGCTTTGGAACACATTCTGCCACACTTGCTGTTTCTGCATGTCTCTAGCAGCCAGAAAGCGCTGGAAAGCGCTCTTTTCTCGAGAAAAGCAACACTCCGGGGGACCTCTGTAACTTTGCTTGCAGCAGCACCTTGGGGTGTTTTCTGTGTTCTCCAAGTGAAAAGAAGCATGTCCGGAGCCCGTGGTAGCTCCAGCTGCTTTGGAACACATTCTGCCACACTTGCTCTTTCTGCATGTCTCTAGCAGCCAGAAAGCGCTGTAAAGCGCTCTTTTTGCCCGAGAAAAGCAACACTCTTGGGGACCCCTGTAACTTTGCTTGCAGCAGCACCTTGGGGTGTTTTCTGTGTTCTCCAAGTGAAAAGAAGCCTGTCCGGAGCCCGTGGTAGCTCCAGCTGCTTTGGAACACATTCTGCCACACTTGCTCTTTCTGCATGTCTCTAGCAGCCAGAAAGCGCTGGAAAGCGCTCTTTTGCCCGAGAAAAGCAACACTCTGGGGGACCCCTGTAACTTTGCTTGCAGCAGCACCTTGGTGTGTTTTCTGTGTTCTCCAACGGAAAAGAAGCCTGTCCGGAGCCCGTGGTAGCTCCAGCTGCTTTGGAACACATTCTGCCACACTTGCTCTTTCTGCATGTCTCTAGCAGCCAGAAAGCGCTGGAAAGCGCTCTTTTGCCCGAGAAAAGCAACACTCTGGGGGACCCCTGTAACTTTGCTTGCAGCAGCACCTTGGGGTGTTTTCTGTGTTCTCCAAGGGAAAAGAAGCCTGTCCGGAGCCCGTGGTAGCTCCAGCTGCTTTGGAACACATTCTGCCACCCTTGCTCTTTCTGCATGTCTCTAGCAGCCAGAAAGCGCTGTAAAGCGCTCTTTTACCCGAGAAAAGCAACACTCTGGGGGACCTCTGTAACTTTGCTTGCAGCAGCACCTTGGGGTGTTTTCTGTGTTCTCCAAGTGAAAAGAAGCCTGTCCGGAGCCCGTGGTAGCTCCAGCTGCTTTGGAACACATTCCGCCACACTTGCTGTTTCTGCATGTCTCTAGCAGCCAGAAAGCGCTGTAAAGCGCTCTTTTGCCCGAGAAAAGCAACACTCTGGGGGACCCCTGTAACTTTGCTTGCAGCAGCACCTTGGTGTGTTTTCTGTGTTCTCCAAGTGAAAAGAAGCCTGTCCGGAGCCCGTGGTAGCTCCAGCTGCTTTGGAACACATTCTGCCACACTTGCTCTTTCTGCATGTCTCTAGCAGCCAGAAAGCGCTGTAAGGCGCTCTTTTGCCCGAGAAAAGCAACACTCTGGGGGACCCCTGTAACTTTGCTTGCAGCAGCACCTTGGGGTGTTTTCTGTGTTCTCCAAGTGAAAAGAAGCCTGTCCGGAGCCCGTGGTAGCTCCAGCTGCTTTGGAACACATTCTGCCACACTTGCTCTTTCTGCATGTCTCTAGCAGCCAGAAAGCGCTGGAAAGCGCTCTTTTGCCCGAGAAAAGCAACACTCTGGGGGACCTCTGTAACTTTGCTTGCAGCAGCACCTTGGGGTGTTTTCTGTGTTCTCCAAGTGAAAAGAAGCCTGTCCGGAGCCCGTGGTAGCTCCAGCTGCTTTGGAACACATTCTGCCACACTTGCTCTTTCTGCATGTCTCTAGCAGCCAGAAAGCGCTGGAAAGCGCTCTTTTGCCCGAGAAAAGCAACACTCTGGGGGACCCCTGTAACTTTGCTTGCAGCAGCACCTTGGGGTGTTTTCTGTGTTCTCCAAGTGAAAAGAAGCCTGTCCGGAGCCCGTGGTAGCTCCAGCTGCTTTGGAACACATTCTGCCACACTTGCTGTTTCTGCATGTCTCTAGCAGCCAGAAAGCGCTGTAAAGCGCTCTTTTGCCCGAGAAAAGCAACACTCTGGGGGACCCCTGTAACTTTGCTTGCAGCAGCACCTTGGGGTGTTTTCTGTGTTCTCCAAGTGAAAAGAAGCCTGTCCGGAGCCCGTGGTAGCTCCAGCTGCTTTGGAACACATTCTGCCACACTTGCTCTTTCTGCATGTCTCTAGCAGCCAGAAAGCGCTGGAAAGCGCTCTTTTGCCCGAGAAAAGCAACACTCTGGGGGACCCCTGTAACTTTGCTTGCAGCAGCACCTTGGGGTGTTTTCTGTGTTCTCCAAGGGAAAATAAGCCTGTCCGGAGCCCGTGGTAGCTCCAGCTGCTTTGGAACACATTCTGCCACACTTGCTCTTTCTGCATGTCTCTAGCAGCCAGAAAGCCCTGTAAAGCGCTCTTTTGCCTGAGAAAAGCAACACTCTGGGGGACCTCTGTAACTTTGCTTGCAGCAGCACCTTGGGGTGTTTTCTGTGTTCTCCAAGGGAAAAGAAGCCTGTCCGGAGCCCGTGGTAGCTCCAGCTGCTTTGGAACACATTCTGCCACACTTGCTGTTTCTGCATGTCTCTAGCAGCCAGAAAGCGCTGTAAAGCGCTCTTTTGCCCGAGAAAAGCAACACTCTGGGGGACCCCTGTAACTTTGCTTGCAGCAGCACCTTGGGGTGTTTTCTGTGTTCTCCAAGTGAAAAGAAGCCTGTCCGGAGCCCGTGGTAGCTCCAGCTGCTTTGGAACACATTCTGCCACACTTGCTGTTTCTGCATGTCTCTAGCAGCCAGAAAGCGCTGTAAAGCGCTCTTTTGCCCGAGAAAAGCAACACTCTGGGGGACCCCCTGTAACTTTGCTTGCAGCAGCACCTTGGGGTGTTTTCTGTGTTCTCCAAGTGAAAAGAAGCCTGTCCGGAGCCCGTGGTAGCTCCAGCTGCGTTGGAACACATTCTGCCACACTTGCTCTTTCTGCATGTCTCTAGCAGCCAGAAAGCGCTGGAAAGCGCTCTTTTGCCCGAGAAAAGCAACACTCTGGGGGACCCCTGTAACTTTGCTTGCAGCAGCACCTTGGGGTGTTTTCTGTGTTCTCCAAGTGAAAAGATGCCTGTCCGGAGCCCGTGGTAGCTCCAGCTGCTTTGGAACACATTTCTGCCACACTTGCGGTTTTCTGCATGTCTCTCGCAGCCAGAAAGCGCTGTAAAGCGCTCTTTTGCCCGAGAAAGCAACACTCTGGGGGACCCCTGTAACTTTGCTTGCAGCAGCACCTTGGGGTGTTTTCTGTGTTCTCCAAGTGAAAAGAAGCCTGTCCGGAGCCCGTGGTAGCTCCAGCTGCTTTGGAACACATTCTGCCACCCTTGCTGTTTCTGCATGTCTCTAGCAGCCAGAAAGCGCTGTAAAGCGCTCTTTTGCCCGAGAAAAGCAACACTCTGGGGGACCCCTGTAACTTTGCTTGCAGCAGCACCTGGGGTGTTTTCTGTGTTCTCCAAGTGAAAAGAAGCCTGTCCAGAGCGCGTGGTAGCTCCAGCTGCTTGGAACACATTCTGCCACACTTGCTGTTTCTGCATGTCTCTAGCAGCCAGAAAAGCGCTGTAAAGCGCTCTTTTTGCCCGAGAAAAGCAACACTCTGGGGGACCCTGTAACTTTGCTTGCAGCAGCACCTTGGGTGTTTTCTGTGTTCTCCAAGGGAAAAGAAGCCTGTCCGGAGCCCGTGGTAGCTCCAGCTGCTTTGGAACACATTCTGCCACACTTGCTCTTTCTGCATGTCTCTAGCAGCCAGAAAGCGCTGGAAAGCGCTCTTTTGCCCGAGAAAAGCAACACTCTGGGGGACCCCTGTAACTTTGCTTGCAGCAGCACCTTGCTGGTGTTTTCTGTGTTCTCCAAGGTGAAAAGAAGCCTGTCGGAGCCCGTGGTAGCTCCAGCTGCTTTGGAACACATTCTGCCACACTTGCTGTTTCTGCATGTCTCTAGCAGCCAGAAAGCGCTGGAAAGCGCTCTTTTGCCCGAGAAAAGCAACACTCTTGGGGACCCCTGTAACTTTGCTTGCAGCAGCACCTTGGGGTGTTTTCTGTGTTCTCCAAGTGAAAAGAAGCCTGTCCGGAGCCCGTGGTAGCTCCAGCTGCTTTGGAACACATTCTGCCACACTTGCTCTTTCTGCATGTCTCTAGCAGCCAGAAAGCGCTGTAAAGCGCTCTTTTGCCCGAGAAAAGCAACACTCTGGGGGACCCCTGTAACTTTGCTTGCAGCAGCACCTTGGGGTGTTTTCTGTGTTCTCCAAGTGAAAAGAAGCCTTGTCCGGAGCCCGTGGTAGCTCCAGCTGCTTTGGACACATTCTGCCACACTTGCGGTTTCTGCATGTCTCTCCAAGCCAGAAAGCGCTGTAAAGCGCTCTTTTGCCCGAGAAAAGCAACACTCTGGGGGACCCCTGTAACTTTGCTTGCAGCAGCACCTTGGGGTGTTTTCTGTGTTCTCCAAGTGAAAAGAAGCCTGTCCCGGAGCCCGTGGTAGCTCCAGCTGCTTTGGAACACATTCTGCCACACTTGCTGTTTCTGCATGTCTCTAGCCAGCCAGAAAGCGCTGTAAAGCGCTCTTTTGCCCTGAGAAAAGCTACACTCTGGGGGACCCCTGTAACTTATGCTTGCAGCACAGCACCCTTGGGGTTGTTTTCTGTGTTCTCCCATAGTGAAAAG
>NW_028154329.1:0-26065 GCF_965231275.1 Zosterops lateralis
GTCTCTAGCAGCCAGAAAGCGCTGTAAAGCGCTCTTTTCTCGAGAAAAGCAACACTCAGGGGGACTTCTGTAACTTTGCTTGCAGCAGCACCTTGGTGTGTTTTCTGTGTTCTCCAAGTGAAAATAAGCCTGTCCGGAGCCCGTGGTAGCTCCAGCTGCTTTGGAACACATTCTGCCACACTTGCTCTTTCTGCATGTCTCTAGCAGCCAGAAAGCGCTGTAAAGCGCTCTTTTCCCCGAGGAAAGCAACACTCAGGGAGACTTCTGTAACTTTGCTTGCCGCAGCACCTTGGTGTGTTTTCTGTGTTCTCCAAGTGAAAATAAGCCTGTCCGGAGCCCGTGGTAGCTCCAGCTGCTTTGGAACACATTCTGCCACACTTGCTCTTTCTGCATGTCTCTAGCAGCCAGAAAGCACTGTAAAGCGCTCTTTTCCCCAGAAAAGCAACACTCAGGGGGACTTCTGTAACTTTGCTTGCAGCAGCACCTTGGGGTGTTTTCTGTGTTCTCCAAGTGAAAATAAGCCTGTCCGGAGCCCGTGGTAGCTCCAGCTGCTTTGGAACACATTCTGCCACACTTGCTCTTTCTGCATGTCTCTAGCAGCCAGAAAGCGCTGTAAAGCGCTCTTTTTTTGAGAAAAGCAACACTCTGGGGGGGGTTCTGTAACTTTGCTTGCAGCAGCACCTTGGTGTGTTTTCTGTGTTCTCCAAGTGAAAATAAGCCTGTCCGGAGCCCGTGGTAGCTCCAGCTGCTTTGGAACACATTCTGCCACACTTGCTCTTTCTGCATGTCTCTAGCAGCCAGAAAGCGCTGTAAAGCGCTCTTTTCCCCAGAAAAGCAACACTCAGGGGGGGTTCTGTAACTTTGCTTGCAGCAGCACCTTGGTGTGTTTTCTGTGTTCTCCAAGTGAAAATAAGCCTGTCCGGAGCCCGTGGTAGCTCCAGCTGCTTTGGAACACATTCTGCCACACTTGCTCTTTCTGCATGTCTCTAGCAGCCAGAAAGCGCTGTAAAGCGCTCTTTTCTCGAGAAAAGCAACACTCAGGGGGACTTGTGTAACTTTGCTTGCAGCAGCACCTTGGTGTGTTTTCTGTGTTCTCCAAGTGAAAATAAGCCTGTCCGGAGCCCGTGGTAGCTCCAGCTGCTTTGGAACACATTCTGCCACACTTGCTCTTTCTGCATGTCTCTAGCAGCCAGAAAGCGCTGTAAAGCGCTCTTTTCCCCGAGAAAAGCAACACTCAGGGGGACTTCTGTAACTTTGCTTGCAGCAGCACCTTGGGGTGTTTTCTGTGTTCTCCAAGTGAAAATAAGCCTGTCCGGAGCCCGTGGTAGCTCCAGCTGCTTTGGAACACATTCTGCCACACTTGCTCTTTCTGCATGTCTCTAGCAGCCAGAAAGCGCTGTAAAGCGCTCTTTTCTCGAGAAAAGCAACACTCAGGGGGACTTCTGTAACTTTGCTTGCAGCAGCACCTTGGTGTGTTTTCTGTGTTCTCCAAGTGAAAAGAAGCCTGTCCGGAGCCCGTGGTAGCTCCAGCTGCTTTGGAACACATTCTGCCACACTTGCTCTTTCTGCATGTCTCTAGCAGCCAGAAAGCGCTGTAAAGCGCTCTTTTCCCCAGAAAAGCAACACTCAGGGAGACTTCTGTAACTTTGCTTGCCGCAGCACCTTGGTGTGTTTTCTGTGTTCTCCAAGTGAAAATAAGCCTGTCCAGAGCCCGTGGTAGCTCCAGCTGCTTTGGAACACATTCTGCCACACTTGCTCTTTCTGCATGTCTCTAGCAGCCAGAAAGCGCTGTAAAGCGCTCTTTTCCCCGAGAAAAGCAACACTCAGGGAGACTTCTGTAACTTTGCTTGCCGCAGCACCTTGGTGTGTTTTCTGTGTTCTCCAAGTGAAAATAAGCCTGTCCGGAGCCCGTGGTAGCTCCAGCTGCTTTGGAACACATTCTGCCACACTTGCTCTTTCTGCATGTCTCTAGCAGCCAGAAAGCGCTGTAAAGCGCTCTTTTCTCGAGAAAAGCAACACTCAGGGGGACTTGTGTAACTTGGCTTGCAGCAGCACCTTGGTGTGTTTTCTGTGTTCTCCAAGTGAAAATAAGCCTGTCCGGAGCCCGTGGTAGCTCCAGCTGCTTTGGAACACATTCTGCCACACTTGCTCTTTCTGCATGTCTCTAGCAGCCAGAAAGCGCTGTAAAGCGCTCTTTTGCCCAAGAAAAGCAACACTCAGGGGGACTTGTGTAACTTTGCTTGCATCAGCACCTTGGTGTGTTTTCTGTGTTCTCCAAGTGAAAATAAGCCTGTCCGGAGCCCGTGGTAGCTCCAGCTGCTTTGGAACACATTCTGCCACACTTGCTCTTTCTGCATGTCTCTAGCAGCCAGAAAGCACTGTAAAGCGCTCTTTTTTTGAGAAAAGCAACACTCTGGGGGGGGTTCTGTAACTTTGCTTGCAGCAGCACCTTGGTGTGTTTTCTGTGTTCTCCAAGTGAAAAGAAGCCTGTCCGG
This sequence comes from Zosterops lateralis, assembly GCF_965231275.1. Lineage (NCBI taxonomy): Eukaryota > Metazoa > Chordata > Aves > Passeriformes > Zosteropidae > Zosterops > Zosterops lateralis. Next base: position 2,496 of record NW_028154329.1, read on the forward strand.
AGCCCGTGGTAGCTCCAGCTGCTTTGGAACACATTCTGCCACACTTGCTCTTTCTGCATGTCTCTAGCAGCCAGAAAGCGCTGTAAAGCGCTCTTTTCCCCGAGAAAAGCAACACTCAGGGGGACTTGTGTAACTTTGCTTGCAGCAGCACCTTGGTGTGTTTTCTGTGTTCTCCAAGTGAAAATAAGCCTGTCCGGAGCCCGTGGTAGCTCCAGCTGCTTTGGAACACATTCTGCCACACTTGCTCTTTCTGCATGTCTCTAGCAGCCAGAAAGCACTGTAAAGCGCTCTTTTTTTGAGAAAAGCAACACTCTGGGGGAGGTTCTGTAACTTTGCTTGCAGCAGCACCTTGGTGTGTTTTCTGTGTTCTCCAAGTGAAAATAAGCCTGTCCGGAGCCCGTGGTAGCTCCAGCTGCTTTGGAACACATTCTGCCACACTTGCTCTTTCTGCATGTCTCTAGCAGCCAGAAAGCGCTGTAAAGCGCTCTTTTCCCCGAGAAAAGCAACACTCAGGGGGACTTGTGTAACTTTGCTTGCAGCAGCACCTTGGTGTGTTTTCTGTGTTCTCCAAGTGAAAATAAGCCTGTCCGGAGCCCGTGGTAGCTCCAGCTGCTTTGGAACACATTCTGCCACACTTGCTCTTTCTGCATGTCTCTAGCAGCCAGAAAGCGCTGTAAAGCGCTCTTTTCCCCAAGAAAGCAAAACTCAGGGGGACTTCTGTAACTTTGCTTGCAGCAGCACCTTGGTGTGTTTTCTGTGTTCTCCAAGTGAAAATAAGCCTGTCCGGAGCCCGTGGTAGCTCCAGCTGCTTTGGAACACATTCTGCCACACTTGCTCTTTCTGCATGTCTCTAGCAGCCAGAAAGCGCTGTAAAGCGCTCTTTTCCCCGAGAAAAGCAACACTCAGGGGGACTTCTGTAACTTTGCTTGCAGCAGCACCTTGGTGTGTTTTCTGTGTTCTCCAAGTGAAAATAAGCCTGTCCGGAGCCCGTGGTAGCTCCAGCTGCTTTGGAACACATTCTGCCACACTTGCTCTTTCTGCATGTCTCTAGCAGCCAGAAAGCGCTGTAAAGCGCTCTTTTCCCCGAGAAAAGCAACACTCAGGGGGGGTTCTGTAATTTTGCTTGCAGCAGCACCTTGGTGTGTTTTCTGTGTTCTCCAAGTGAAAATAAGCCTGTCCGGAGCCCGTGGTAGCTCCAGCTGCTTTGGAACACATTCTGCCACACTTGCTCTTTCTGCATGTCTCTAGCAGCCAGAAAGCGCTGTAAAGCGCTCTTTTCTCGAGAAAAGCAACACTCAGGGGGACTTCTGTAACTTTGCTTGCAGCAGCACCTTGGTGTGTTTTCTGTGTTCTCCAAGTGAAAATAAGCCTGTCCGGAGCCCGTGGTAGCTCCAGCTGCTTTGGAACACATTCTGCCACACTTGCTCTTTCTGCATGTCTCTAGCAGCCAGAAAGCGCTGTAAAGCGCTCTTTTCTCGAGAAAAGCAACACTCAGGGGGACTTCTGTAACTTTGCTTGCAGCAGCACCTTGGTGTGTTTTCTGTGTTCTCCAAGTGAAAATAAGCCTGTCCGGAGCCCGTGGTAGCTCCAGCTGCTTTGGAACACATTCTGCCACACTTGCTCTTTCTGCATGTCTCTAGCAGCCAGAAAGCGCTGTAAAGCGCTCTTTTCCCCGAGAAAAGCAACACTCAGGGAGACTTCTGTAACTTTGCTTGCCGCAGCACCTTGGTGTGTTTTCTGTGTTCTCCAAGTGAAAATAAGCCTGTCCGGAGCCCGTGGTAGCTCCAGCTGCTTTGGAACACATTCTGCCACACTTGCTCTTTCTGCATGTCTCTAGCAGCCAGAAAGCGCTGTAAAGCGCTCTTTTCTCGAGAAAAGCAACACTCAGGGGGACTTCTGTAACTTTGCTTGCAGCAGCACCTTGGTGTGTTTTCTGTGTTCTCCAAGTGAAAATAAGCCTGTGGGGAGCCCGTGGTAGCTCCAGCTGCTTTGGAACACATTCTGCCACACTTGCTCTTTCTGCATGTCTCTAGCAGCCAGAAAGCGCTGTAAAGCGCTCTTTTCTCGAGAAAAGCAACACTCAGGGGGACTTCTGTAACTTTGCTTGCAGCAGCACCTTGGTGTGTTTTCTGTGTTCTCCAAGTGAAAATAAGCCTGTCCGGAGCCCGTGGTAGCTCCAGCTGCTTTGGAACACATTCTGCCACACTTGCTCTTTCTGCATGTCTCTAGCAGCCAGAAAGCGCTGTAAAGCGCTCTTTTCCCCGAGGAAAGCAACACTCAGGGAGACTTCTGTAACTTTGCTTGCCGCAGCACCTTGATGTGTTTTCTGTGTTCTCCAAGTGAAAATAAGCCTGTCCGGAGCCCGTGGTAGCTCCAGCTGCTTTGGAACACATTCTGCCACACTTGCTCTTTCTGCATGTCTCTAGCAGCCAGAAAGCGCTGTAAAGCGCTCTTTTCCCCGAGAAAAGCAACACTCAGGGAGACTTCTGTAACTTTGCTTGCCGCAGCACCTTGGTGTGTTTTCTGTGTTCTCCAAGTGAAAATAAGCCTGTCCGGAGCCCGTGGTAGCTCCAGCTGCTTTGGAACACATTCTGCCACACTTGCTCTTTCTGCATGTCTCTAGCAGCCAGAAAGCGCTGTAAAGCGCTCTTTTCCCCAGAAAAGCAACACTCAGGGGGACTTCTGTAACTTTGCTTGCAGCAGCACCTTGGGGTGTTTTCTGTGTTCTCCAAGTGAAAATAAGCCTGTCCGGAGCCCGTGGTAGCTCCAGCTGCTTTGGAACACATTCTGCCACACTTGCTCTTTCTGCATGTCTCTAGCAGCCAGAAAGCGCTGTAAAGCGCTCTTTTTTTGAGAAAAGCAACACTCAGGGGGACTTCTGTAACTTTGCTTGCAGCAGCACCTTGGTGTGTTTTCTGTGTTCTCCAAGTGAAAATAAGCCTGTCCGGAGCCCGTGGTAGCTCCAGCTGCTTTGGAACACATTCTGCCACACTTGCTCTTTCTGCATGTCTCTAGCAGCCAGAAAGCGCTGTAAAGCGCTCTTTTCCCCAGAAAAGCAACACTCAGGGGGGGTTCTGTAACTTTGCTTGCAGCAGCACCTTGGTGTGTTTTCTGTGTTCTCCAAGTGAAAATAAGCCTGTCCGGAGCCCGTGGTAGCTCCAGCTGCTTTGGAACACATTCTGCCACACTTGCTCTTTCTGCATGTCTCTAGCAGCCAGAAAGCGCTGTAAAGCGCTCTTTTCTCGAGAAAAGCAACACTCAGGGGGACTTGTGTAACTTTGCTTGCAGCAGCACCTTGGTGTGTTTTCTGTGTTCTCCAAGTGAAAATAAGCCTGTCCGGAGCCCGTGGTAGCTCCAGCTGCTTTGGAACACATTCTGCCACACTTGCTCTTTCTGCATGTCTCTAGCAGCCAGAAAGCGCTGTAAAGCGCTCTTTTCCCCAGAAAAGCAACACTCAGGGGGACTTCTGTAACTTTGCTTGCAGCAGCACCTTGGTGTGTTTTCTGTGTTCTCCAAGTGAAAATAAGCCTGTCCGGAGCCCGTGGTAGCTCCAGCTGCTTTGGAACACATTCTGCCACACTTGCTCTTTCTGCATGTCTCTAGCAGCCAGAAAGCACTGTAAAGCGCTCTTTTCTCGAGAAAAGCAACACTCAGGGGGACTTCTGTAACTTTGCTTGCAGCAGCACCTTGGTGTGTTTTCTGTGTTCTCCAAGTGAAAATAAGCCTGTCCGGAGCCCGTGGTAGCTCCAGCTGCTTTGGAACACATTCTGCCACACTTGCTCTTTCTGCATGTCTCTAGCAGCCAGAAAGCGCTGTAAAGCGCTCTTTTCCCCAGAAAAGCAACACTCAGGGGGACTTCTGTAACTTTGCTTGCAGCAGCACCTTGGGGTGTTTTCTGTGTTCTCCAAGTGAAAATAAGCCTGTCCGGAGCCCGTGGTAGCTCCAGCTGCTTTGGAACACATTCTGCCACACTTGCTCTTTCTGCATGTCTCTAGCAGCCAGAAAGCGCTGTAAAGCGCTCTTTTCTCGAGAAAAGCAACACTCAGGGGGACTTCTGTAACTTTGCTTGCAGCAGCACCTTGGTGTGTTTTCTGTGTTCTCCAAGTGAAAATAAGCCTGTCCGGAGCCCGTGGTAGCTCCAGCTGCTTTGGAACACATTCTGCCACACTTGCTCTTTCTGCATGTCTCTAGCAGCCAGAAAGCACTGTAAAGCGCTCTTTTCCCCAGAAAAGCAACACTCAGGGGGACTTGTGTAACTTTGCTTGCAGCAGCACCTTGGTGTGTTTTCTGTGTTCTCCAAGTGAAAATAAGCCTGTCCGGAGCCCGTGGTAGCTCCAGCTGCTTTGGAACACATTCTGCCACACTTGCTCTTTCTGCATGTCTCTAGCAGCCAGAAAGCGCTGTAAAGCGCTCTTTTCCCCGAGAAAAGCAACACTCAGGGAGACTTCTGTAACTTTGCTTGCAGCAGCACCTTGGTGTGTTTTCTGTGTTCTCCAAGTGAAAATAAGCCTGTCCGGAGCCCGTGGTAGCTCCAGCTGCTTTGGAACACATTCTGCCACACTTGCTCTTTCTGCATGTCTCTAGCAGCCAGAAAGCGCTGTAAAGCGCTCTTTTCTCGAGAAAAGCAACACTCAGGGGGACTTCTGTAACTTTGCTTGCAGCAGCACCTTGGTGTGTTTTCTGTGTTCTCCAAGTGAAAATAAGCCTGTCCGGAGCCCGTGGTAGCTCCAGCTGCTTTGGAACACATTCTGCCACACTTGCTCTTTCTGCATGTCTCTAGCAGCCAGAAAGCGCTGTAAAGCGCTCTTTTCTCGAGAAAAGCAACACTCAGGGGGACTTGTGTAACTTTGCTTGCAGCAGCACCTTGGTGTGTTTTCTGTGTTCTCCAAGTGAAAATAAGCCTGTCCGGAGCCCGTGGTAGCTCCAGCTGCTTTGGAACACATTCTGCCACACTTGCTCTTTCTGCATGTCTCTAGCAGCCAGAAAGCGCTGTAAAGCGCTCCTTTGCCCGAGAAAAGCAACACTCAGGGGGACTTCTGTAACTTTGCTTGCAGCAGCACCTTGGGGTGTTTTCTGTGTTCTCCAAGTGAAAATAAGCCTGTCCGGAGCCCGTGGTAGCTCCAGCTGCTTTGGAACACATTCTGCCACACTTGCTCTTTCTGCATGTCTCTAGCAGCCAGAAAGCGCTGTAAAGCGCTCTTTTGCCCGAGAAAAGCAACACTCAGGGGAACTTCTGTAACTTTGCTTGCAGCAGCACCTTGGGGTGTTTTCTGTGTTCTCCAAGTGAAAATAAGCCTGTCCGGAGCCCGTGGTAGCTCCAGCTGCTTTGGAACACATTCTGCCACACTTGCTCTTTCTGCATGTCTCTAGCAGCCAGAAAGCACTGTAAAGCGCTCTTTTCCCCAGAAAAGCAACACTCAGGGGGACTTCTGTAACTTTGCTTGCAGCAGCACCTTGGTGTGTTTTCTGTGTTCTCCAAGTGAAAATAAGCCTGTCCGGAGCCCGTGGTAGCTCCAGCTGCTTTGGAACACATTCTGCCACACTTGCTCTTTCTGCATGTCTCTAGCAGCCAGAAAGCGCTGTAAAGCGCTCTTTTCTCGAGAAAAGCAACACTCAGGGGGACTTCTGTAACTTTGCTTGCAGCAGCACCTTGGTGTGTTTTCTGTGTTCTCCAAGTGAAAATAAGCCTGTCCGGAGCCCGTGGTAGCTCCAGCTGCTTTGGAACACATTCTGCCACACTTGCTCTTTCTGCATGTCTCTAGCAGCCAGAAAGCACTGTAAAGCGCTCTTTTCCCCGAGGAAAGCAACACTCAGGGAGACTTCTGTAACTTTGCTTGCCGCAGCACCTTGATGTGTTTTCTGTGTTCTCCAAGTGAAAATAAGCCTGTCCGGAGCCCGTGGTAGCTCCAGCTGCTTTGGAACACATTCTGCCACACTTGCTCTTTCTGCATGTCTCTAGCAGCCAGAAAGCGCTGTAAAGCGCTCTTTTCCCCGAGAAAAGCAACACTCAGGGAGACTTCTGTAACTTTGCTTGCAGCAGCACCTTGGTGTGTTTTCTGTGTTCTCCAAGTGAAAATAAGCCTGTCCGGAGCCCGTGGTAGCTCCAGCTGCTTTGGAACACATTCTGCCACACTTGCTCTTTCTGCATGTCTCTAGCAGCCAGAAAGCGCTGTAAAGCGCTCTTTTCCCCAGAAAAGCAACACTCAGGGGGACTTCTGTAACTTTGCTTGCAGCAGCACCTTGGGGTGTTTTCTGTGTTCTCCAAGTGAAAATAAGCCTGTCCGGAGCCCGTGGTAGCTCCAGCTGCTTTGGAACACATTCTGCCACACTTGCTCTTTCTGCATGTCTCTAGCAGCCAGAAAGCGCTGTAAAGCGCTCTTTTCTCGAGAAAAGCAACACTCAGGGGGACTTGTGTAACTTTGCTTGCAGCAGCACCTTGGTGTGTTTTCTGTGTTCTCCAAGTGAAAATAAGCCTGTCCGGAGCCCGTGGTAGCTCCAGCTGCTTTGGAACACATTCTGCCACACTTGCTCTTTCTGCATGTCTCTAGCAGCCAGAAAGCGCTGTAAAGCGCTCTTTTCCCCAGAAAAGCAACACTCAGGGGGACTTCTGTAACTTTGCTTGCAGCAGCACCTTGGTGTGTTTTCTGTGTTCTCCAAGTGAAAATAAGCCTGTCCGGAGCCCGTGGTAGCTCCAGCTGCTTTGGAACACATTCTGCCACACTTGCTCTTTCTGCATGTCTCTAGCAGCCAGAAAGCGCTGTAAAGCGCTCTTTTCTCGAGAAAAGCAACACTCAGGGGGACTTCTGTAACTTTGCTTGCAGCAGCACCTTGGTGTGTTTTCTGTGTTCTCCAAGTGAAAATAAGCCTGTCCGGAGCCCGTGGTAGCTCCAGCTGCTTTGGAACACATTCTGCCACACTTGCTCTTTCTGCATGTCTCTAGCAGCCAGAAAGCACTGTAAAGCGCTCTTTTCCCCGAGGAAAGCAACACTCAGGGAGACTTCTGTAACTTTGCTTGCCGCAGCACCTTGATGTGTTTTCTGTGTTCTCCAAGTGAAAATAAGCCTGTCCGGAGCCCGTGGTAGCTCCAGCTGCTTTGGAACACATTCTGCCACACTTGCTCTTTCTGCATGTCTCTAGCAGCCAGAAAGCGCTGTAAAGCGCTCTTTTCCCCGAGAAAAGCAACACTCAGGGAGACTTCTGTAACTTTGCTTGCAGCAGCACCTTGGTGTGTTTTCTGTGTTCTCCAAGTGAAAATAAGCCTGTCCGGAGCCCGTGGTAGCTCCAGCTGCTTTGGAACACATTCTGCCACACTTGCTCTTTCTGCATGTCTCTAGCAGCCAGAAAGCGCTGTAAAGCGCTCTTTTCCCCAGAAAAGCAACACTCAGGGGGACTTCTGTAACTTTGCTTGCAGCAGCACCTTGGGGTGTTTTCTGTGTTCTCCAAGTGAAAATAAGCCTGTCCGGAGCCCGTGGTAGCTCCAGCTGCTTTGGAACACATTCTGCCACACTTGCTCTTTCTGCATGTCTCTAGCAGCCAGAAAGCGCTGTAAAGCGCTCTTTTCTCGAGAAAAGCAACACTCAGGGGGACTTGTGTAACTTTGCTTGCAGCAGCACCTTGGTGTGTTTTCTGTGTTCTCCAAGTGAAAATAAGCCTGTCCGGAGCCCGTGGTAGCTCCAGCTGCTTTGGAACACATTCTGCCACACTTGCTCTTTCTGCATGTCTCTAGCAGCCAGAAAGCGCTGTAAAGCGCTCTTTTCCCCAGAAAAGCAACACTCAGGGGGACTTCTGTAACTTTGCTTGCAGCAGCACCTTGGTGTGTTTTCTGTGTTCTCCAAGTGAAAATAAGCCTGTCCGGAGCCCGTGGTAGCTCCAGCTGCTTTGGAACACATTCTGCCACACTTGCTCTTTCTGCATGTCTCTAGCAGCCAGAAAGCACTGTAAAGCGCTCTTTTTTTGAGAAAAGCAACACTCTGGGGGGGGTTCTGTAACTTTGCTTGCAGCAGCACCTTGGTGTGTTTTCTGTGTTCTCCAAGTGAAAATAAGCCTGTCCGGAGCCCGTGGTAGCTCCAGCTGCTTTGGAACACATTCTGCCACACTTGCTCTTTCTGCATGTCTCTAGCAGCCAGAAAGCGCTGTAAAGCGCTCTTTTCCCCAGAAAAGCAACACTCAGGGGGACTTCTGTAACTTTGCTTGCAGCAGCACCTTGGTGTGTTTTCTGTGTTCTCCAAGTGAAAATAAGCCTGTCCGGAGCCCGTGGTAGCTCCAGCTGCTTTGGAACACATTCTGCCACACTTGCTCTTTCTGCATGTCTCTAGCAGCCAGAAAGCGCTGTAAAGCGCTCTTTTCTCGAGAAAAGCAACACTCAGGGGGACTTCTGTAACTTTGCTTGCAGCAGCACCTTGGTGTGTTTTCTGTGTTCTCCAAGTGAAAATAAGCCTGTCCAGAGCCCGTGGTAGCTCCAGCTGCTTTGGAACACATTCTGCCACACTTGCTCTTTCTGCATGTCTCTAGCAGCCAGAAAGCACTGTAAAGCGCTCTTTTCCCCAGAAAAGCAACACTCAGGGGGACTTCTGTAACTTTGCTTGCAGCAGCACCTTGGTGTGTTTTCTGTGTTCTCCAAGTGAAAATAAGCCTGTCCGGAGCCCGTGGTAGCTCCAGCTGCTTTGGAACACATTCTGCCACACTTGCTCTTTCTGCATGTCTCTAGCAGCCAGAAAGCGCTGTAAAGCGCTCTTTTCTCGAGAAAAGCAACACTCAGGGGGACTTGTGTAACTTTGCTTGCAGCAGTCCTTGGTGTGTTTTCTGTGTTCTCCAAGTGAAAATAAGCCTGTCCGGAGCCCGTGGTAGCTCCAGCTGCTTTGGAACACATTCTGCCACACTTGCTCTTTCTGCATGTCTCTAGCAGCCAGAAAGCGCTGTAAAGCGCTCTTTTCCCCAGAAAAGCAACACTCAGGGGGACTTCTGTAACTTTGCTTGCAGCAGCACCTTGGTGTGTTTTCTGTGTTCTCCAAGTGAAAATAAGCCTGTCCGGAGCCCGTGGTAGCTCCAGCTGCTTTGGAACACATTCTGCCACACTTGCTCTTTCTGCATGTCTCTAGCAGCCAGAAAGCACTGTAAAGCGCTCTTTTTTTGAGAAAAGCAACACTCTGGGGGGGGTTCTGTAACTTTGCTTGCAGCAGCACCTTGGTGTGTTTTCTGTGTTCTCCAAGTGAAAATAAGCCTGTCCGGAGCCCGTGGTAGCTCCAGCTGCTTTGGAACACATTCTGCCACACTTGCTCTTTCTGCATGTCTCTAGCAGCCAGAAAGCGCTGTAAAGCGCTCTTTTCCCCAGAAAAGCAACACTCAGGGGGACTTCTGTAACTTTGCTTGCAGCAGCACCTTGGTGTGTTTTCTGTGTTCTCCAAGTGAAAATAAGCCTGTCCGGAGCCCGTGGTAGCTCCAGCTGCTTTGGAACACATTCTGCCACACTTGCTCTTTCTGCATGTCTCTAGCAGCCAGAAAGCACTGTAAAGCGCTCTTTTTTTGAGAAAAGCAACACTCTGGGGGGGGTTCTGTAACTTTGCTTGCAGCAGCACCTTGGTGTGTTTTCTGTGTTCTCCAAGTGAAAATAAGCCTGTCCGGAGCCCGTGGTAGCTCCAGCTGCTTTGGAACACATTCTGCCACACTTGCTCTTTCTGCATGTCTCTAGCAGCCAGAAAGCGCTGTAAAGCGCTCTTTTCTCGAGAAAAGCAACACTCAGGGGGACTTCTGTAACTTTGCTTGCAGCAGCACCTTGGTGTGTTTTCTGTGTTCTCCAAGTGAAAAGAAGCCTGTCCGGAGCCCGTGGTAGCTCCAGCTGCTTTGGAACACATTCTGCCACACTTGCTCTTTCTGCATGTCTCTAGCAGCCAGAAAGCGCTGTAAAGCGCTCTTTTCCCCAGAAAAGCAACACTCAGGGGGACTTCTGTAACTTTGCTTGCAGCAGCACCTTGGTGTGTTTTCTGTGTTCTCCAAGTGAAAATAAGCCTGTCCGGAGCCCGTGGTAGCTCCAGCTGCTTTGGAACACATTCTGCCACACTTGCTCTTTCTGCATGTCTCTAGCAGCCAGAAAGCGCTGTAAAGCGCTCTTTTCCCCGAGAAAAGCAACACTCAGGGGGACTTCTGTAACTTTGCTTGCAGCAGCACCTTGGTGTGTTTTCTGTGTTCTCCAAGTGAAAATAAGCCTGTCCGGAGCCCGTGGTAGCTCCAGCTGCTTTGGAACACATTCTGCCACACTTGCTCTTTCTGCATGTCTCTAGCAGCCAGAAAGCGCTGTAAAGCGCTGTTTTCCCCAGAAAAGCAACACTCAGGGGGACTTCTGTAACTTTGCTTGCAGCAGCACCTTGGTGTGTTTTCTGTGTTCTCCAAGTGAAAATAAGCCTGTCCGGAGCCCGTGGTAGCTCCAGCTGCTTTGGAACACATTCTGCCACACTTGCTCTTTCTGCATGTCTCTAGCAGCCAGAAAGCGCTGTAAAGCGCTCTTTTGCCCGAGAAAAGCAACACTCAGGGGAACTTCTGTAACTTTGCTTGCAGCAGCACCTTGGGGTGTTTTCTGTGTTCTCCAAGTGAAAATAAGCCTGTCCGGAGCCCGTGGTAGCTCCAGCTGCTTTGGAACACATTCTGCCACACTTGCTCTTTCTGCATGTCTCTAGCAGCCAGAAAGCACTGTAAAGCGCTCTTTTCCCCAGAAAAGCAACACTCAGGGGGACTTGTGTAACTTTGCTTGCAGCAGCACCTTGGTGTGTTTTCTGTGTTCTCCAAGTGAAAATAAGCCTGTCCGGAGCCCGTGGTAGCTCCAGCTGCTTTGGAACACATTCTGCCACACTTGCTCTTTCTGCATGTCTCTAGCAGCCAGAAAGCGCTGTAAAGCGCTCTTTTCCCCAGAAAAGCAACACTCAGGGGGACTTCTGTAACTTTGCTTGCAGCAGCACCTTGGTGTGTTTTCTGTGTTCTCCAAGTGAAAATAAGCCTGTCCGGAGCCCGTGGTAGCTCCAGCTGCTTTGGAACACATTCTGCCACACTTGCTCTTTCTGCATGTCTCTAGCAGCCAGAAAGCGCTGTAAAGCGCTCTTTTCCCCGAGGAAAGCAACACTCAGGGAGACTTCTGTAACTTTGCTTGCCGCAGCACCTTGATGTGTTTTCTGTGTTCTCCAAGTGAAAATAAGCCTGTCCGGAGCCCGTGGTAGCTCCAGCTGCTTTGGAACACATTCTGCCACACTTGCTCTTTCTGCATGTCTCTAGCAGCCAGAAAGCGCTGTAAAGCGCTCTTTTCCCCGAGAAAAGCAACACTCAGGGAGACTTCTGTAACTTTGCTTGCCGCAGCACCTTGGTGTGTTTTCTGTGTTCTCCAAGTGAAAATAAGCCTGTCCGGAGCCCGTGGTAGCTCCAGCTGCTTTGGAACACATTCTGCCACACTTGCTCTTTCTGCATGTCTCTAGCAGCCAGAAAGCGCTGTAAAGCGCTCTTTTCCCCAGAAAAGCAACACTCAGGGGGACTTCTGTAACTTTGCTTGCAGCAGCACCTTGGGGTGTTTTCTGTGTTCTCCAAGTGAAAATAAGCCTGTCCGGAGCCCGTGGTAGCTCCAGCTGCTTTGGAACACATTCTGCCACACTTGCTCTTTCTGCATGTCTCTAGCAGCCAGAAAGCGCTGTAAAGCGCTCTTTTCCCCGAGAAAAGCAACACTCAGGGAGACTTCTGTAACTTTGCTTGCCGCAGCACCTTGGTGTGTTTTCTGTGTTCTCCAAGTGAAAAGAAGCCTGTCCGGAGCCCGTGGTAGCTCCAGCTGCTTTGGAACACATTCTGCCACACTTGCTCTTTCTGCATGTCTCTAGCAGCCAGAAAGCGCTGTAAAGCGCTCTTTTGCCCGAGAAAAGCAACACTCAGGGGGACTTCTGTAACTTTGCTTGCAGCAGCACCTTGGTGTGTTTTCTGTGTTCTCCAAGTGAAAATAAGCCTGTCCGGAGCCCGTGGTAGCTCCAGCTGCTTTGGAACACATTCTGCCACACTTGCTCTTTCTGCATGTCTCTAGCAGCCAGAAAGCGCTGTAAAGCGCTCTTTTCCCCGAGAAAAGCAACACTCAGGGGGACTTCTGTAACTTTGCTTGCAGCAGCACCTTGGTGTGTTTTCTGTGTTCTCCAAGTGAAAAGAAGCCTGTCCGGAGCCCGTGGTAGCTCCAGCTGCTTTGGAACACATTCTGCCACACTTGCTCTTTCTGCATGTCTCTAGCAGCCAGAAAGCGCTGTAAAGCGCTCTTTTCCCCGAGAAAAGCAACACTCAGGGGGACTTCTGTAACTTTGCTTGCAGCAGCACCTTGGGGTGTTTTCTGTGTTCTCCAAGTGAAAATAAGCCTGTCCGGAGCCCGTGGTAGCTCCAGCTGCTTTGGAACACATTCTGCCACACTTGCTCTTTCTGCATGTCTCTAGCAGCCAGAAAGCGCTGTAAAGCGCTCTTTTCCCCAGAAAAGCAACACTCAGGGGACTTCTGTAACTTTGCTTGCAGCAGCACCTTGGTGTGTTTTCTGTGTTCTCCAAGTGAAAATAAGCCTGTCCGGAGCCCGTGGTAGCTCCAGCTGCTTTGGAACACATTCTGCCACACTTGCTCTTTCTGCATGTCTCTAGCAGCCAGAAAGCACTGTAAAGCGCTCTTTTTTTGAGAAAAGCAACACTCTGGGGGGGGTTCTGTAACTTTGCTTGCAGCAGCACCTTGGTGTGTTTTCTGTGTTCTCCAAGTGAAAATAAGCCTGTCCGGAGCCCGTGGTAGCTCCAGCTGCTTTGGAACACATTCTGCCACACTTGCTCTTTCTGCATGTCTCTAGCAGCCAGAAAGCGCTGTAAAGCGCTCTTTTCTCGAGAAAAGCAACACTCAGGGGGACTTCTGTAACTTTGCTTGCAGCAGCACCTTGGTGTGTTTTCTGTGTTCTCCAAGTGAAAAGAAGCCTGTCCGGAGCCCGTGGTAGCTCCAGCTGCTTTGGAACACATTCTGCCACACTTGCTCTTTCTGCATGTCTCTAGCAGCCAGAAAGCGCTGTAAAGCGCTCTTTTCCCCAGAAAAGCAACACTCAGGGGGACTTCTGTAACTTTGCTTGCAGCAGCACCTTGGTGTGTTTTCTGTGTTCTCCAAGTGAAAATAAGCCTGTCCGGAGCCCGTGGTAGCTCCAGCTGCTTTGGAACACATTCTGCCACACTTGCTCTTTCTGCATGTCTCTAGCAGCCAGAAAGCGCTGTAAAGCGCTCTTTTCCCCGAGAAAAGCAACACTCAGGGGGACTTCTGTAACTTTGCTTGCAGCAGCACCTTGGTGTGTTTTCTGTGTTCTCCAAGTGAAAATAAGCCTGTCCGGAGCCCGTGGTAGCTCCAGCTGCTTTGGAACACATTCTGCCACACTTGCTCTTTCTGCATGTCTCTAGCAGCCAGAAAGCGCTGTAAAGCGCTCCTTTGCCCGAGAAAAGCAACACTCAGGGGGACTTCTGTAACTTTGCTTGCAGCAGCACCTTGGGGTGTTTTCTGTGTTCTCCAAGTGAAAATAAGCCTGTCCGGAGCCCGTGGTAGCTCCAGCTGCTTTGGAACACATTCTGCCACACTTGCTCTTTCTGCATGTCTCTAGCAGCCAGAAAGCGCTGTAAAGCGCTCTTTTGCCCGAGAAAAGCAACACTCAGGGGAACTTCTGTAACTTTGCTTGCAGCAGCACCTTGGGGTGTTTTCTGTGTTCTCCAAGTGAAAATAAGCCTGTCCGGAGCCCGTGGTAGCTCCAGCTGCTTTGGAACACATTCTGCCACACTTGCTCTTTCTGCATGTCTCTAGCAGCCAGAAAGCACTGTAAAGCGCTCTTTTCCCAGAAAAGCAACACTCAGGGGGACTTGTGTAACTTTGCTTGCAGCAGCACCTTGGTGTGTTTTCTGTGTTCTCCAAGTGAAAATAAGCCTGTCCGGAGCCCGTGGTAGCTCCAGCTGCTTTGGAACACATTCTGCCACACTTGCTCTTTCTGCATGTCTCTAGCAGCCAGAAAGCGCTGTAAAGCGCTCTTTTCCCCAGAAAAGCAACACTCAGGGGGACTTCTGTAACTTTGCTTGCAGCAGCACCTTGGTGTGTTTTCTGTGTTCTCCAAGTGAAAATAAGCCTGTCCGGAGCCCGTGGTAGCTCCAGCTGCTTTGGAACACATTCTGCCACACTTGCTCTTTCTGCATGTCTCTAGCAGCCAGAAAGCGCTGTAAAGCGCTCTTTTCCCCGAGGAAAGCAACACTCAGGGAGACTTCTGTAACTTTGCTTGCCGCAGCACCTTGATGTGTTTTCTGTGTTCTCCAAGTGAAAATAAGCCTGTCCGGAGCCCGTGGTAGCTCCAGCTGCTTTGGAACACATTCTGCCACACTTGCTCTTTCTGCATGTCTCTAGCAGCCAGAAAGCGCTGTAAAGCGCTCTTTTCCCCGAGAAAAGCAACACTCAGGGAGACTTCTGTTAACTTTGCTTGCCGCAGCACCTTGGTGTGTTTTCTGTGTTCTCCAAGTGAAATAAGCCTGTCCGGAGCCCGTGGTAGCTCCAGCTGCTTTGGAACACATTCTGCCACACTTGCTCTTTCTGCATGTCTCTAGCAGCCAGAAAGCGCTGTAAAGCGCTCTTTTCCCCAGAAAAGCAACACTCAGGGGGACTTCTGTAACTTTGCTTGCAGCAGCACCTTGGGGTGTTTTCTGTGTTCTCCAAGTGAAAATAAGCCTGTCCGGAGCCCGTGGTAGCTCCAGCTGCTTTGGAACACATTCTGCCACACTTGCTCTTTCTGCATGTCTCTAGCAGCCAGAAAGCGCTGTAAAGCGCTCTTTTCCCCGAGAAAAGCAACACTCAGGGAGACTTCTGTAACTTTGCTTGCCGCAGCACCTTGGTGTGTTTTCTGTGTTCTCCAAGTGAAAAGAAGCCTGTCCGGAGCCCGTGGTAGCTCCAGCTGCTTTGGAACACATTCTGCCACACTTGCTCTTTCTGCATGTCTCTAGCAGCCAGAAAGCGCTGTAAAGCGCTCTTTTGCCCGAGAAAAGCAACACTCAGGGGGACTTCTGTAACTTTGCTTGCAGCAGCACCTTGGTGTGTTTTCTGTGTTCTCCAAGTGAAAATAAGCCTGTCCGGAGCCCGTGGTAGCTCCAGCTGCTTTGGAACACATTCTGCCACACTTGCTCTTTCTGCATGTCTCTAGCAGCCAGAAAGCGCTGTAAAGCGCTCTTTTCCCCGAGAAAAGCAACACTCAGGGGGACTTCTGTAACTTTGCTTGCAGCAGCACCTTGGTGTGTTTTCTGTGTTCTCCAAGTGAAAAGAAGCCTGTCCGGAGCCCGTGGTAGCTCCAGCTGCTTTGGAACACATTCTGCCACACTTGCTCTTTCTGCATGTCTCTAGCAGCCAGAAAGCGCTGTAAAGCGCTCTTTTCCCCGAGAAAAGCAACACTCAGGGGGACTTCTGTAACTTTGCTTGCAGCAGCACCTTGGGGTGTTTTCTGTGTTCTCCAAGTGAAAATAAGCCTGTCCGGAGCCCGTGGTAGCTCCAGCTGCTTTGGAACACATTCTGCCACACTTGCTCTTTCTGCATGTCTCTAGCAGCCAGAAAGCGCTGTAAAGCGCTCTTTTCCCCAGAAAAGCAACACTCAGGGAGACTTCTGTAACTTTGCTTGCCGCAGCACCTTGGTGTGTTTTCTGTGTTCTCCAAGTGAAAATAAGCCTGTCCGGAGCCCGTGGTAGCTCCAGCTGCTTTGGAACACATTCTGCCACACTTGCTCTTTCTGCATGTCTCTAGCAGCCAGAAAGCGCTGTAAAGCGCTCTTTTCTCGAGAAAAGCAACACTCAGGGGGACTTCTGTAACTTTGCTTGCAGCAGCACCTTGGTGTGTTTTCTGTGTTCTCCAAGTGAAAATAAGCCTGTCCGGAGCCCGTGGTAGCTCCAGCTGCTTTGGAACACATTCTGCCACACTTGCTCTTTCTGCATGTCTCTAGCAGCCAGAAAGCGCTGTAAAGCGCTCTTTTCCCCGAGGAAAGCAACACTCAGGGAGACTTCTGTAACTTTGCTTGCCGCAGCACCTTGATGTGTTTTCTGTGTTCTCCAAGTGAAAATAAGCCTGTCCGGAGCCCGTGGTAGCTCCAGCTGCTTTGGAACACATTCTGCCACACTTGCTCTTTCTGCATGTCTCTAGCAGCCAGAAAGCGCTGTAAAGCGCTCTTTTCCCCGAGAAAAGCAACACTCAGGGAGACTTCTGTAACTTTGCTTGCCGCAGCACCTTGGTGTGTTTTCTGTGTTCTCCAAGTGAAAATAAGCCTGTCCGGAGCCCGTGGTAGCTCCAGCTGCTTTGGAACACATTCTGCCACACTTGCTCTTTCTGCATGTCTCTAGCAGCCAGAAAGCGCTGTAAAGCGCTCTTTTCCCCAGAAAAGCAACACTCAGGGGGACTTCTGTAACTTTGCTTGCAGCAGCACCTTGGGGTGTTTTCTGTGTTCTCCAAGTGAAAATAAGCCTGTCCGGAGCCCGTGGTAGCTCCAGCTGCTTTGGAACACATTCTGCCACACTTGCTCTTTCTGCATGTCTCTAGCAGCCAGAAAGCGCTGTAAAGCGCTCTTTTCCCCGAGAAAAGCAACACTCAGGGAGACTTCTGTAACTTTGCTTGCCGCAGCACCTTGGTGTGTTTTCTGTGTTCTCCAAGTGAAAATAAGCCTGTCCGGAGCCCGTGGTAGCTCCAGCTGCTTTGGAACACATTCTGCCACACTTGCTCTTTCTGCATGTCTCTAGCAGCCAGAAAGCGCTGTAAAGCGCTCTTTTGCCCGAGAAAAGCAACACTCAGGGGGACTTCTGTAACTTTGCTTGCAGCAGCACCTTGGTGTGTTTTCTGTGTTCTCCAAGTGAAAATAAGCCTGTCCGGAGCCCGTGGTAGCTCCAGCTGCTTTGGAACACATTCTGCCACACTTGCTCTTTCTGCATGTCTCTAGCAGCCAGAAAGCGCTGTAAAGCGCTCTTTTCCCCGAGAAAAGCAACACTCAGGGGGACTTCTGTAACTTTGCTTGCAGCAGCACCTTGGGGTGTTTTCTGTGTTCTCCAAGTGAAAAGAAGCCTGTCCGGAGCCCGTGGTAGCTCCAGCTGCTTTGGAACACATTCTGCCACACTTGCTCTTTCTGCATGTCTCTAGCAGCCAGAAAGCGCTGTAAAGCGCTCTTTTCCCCGAGAAAAGCAACACTCAGGGGGACTTCTGTAACTTTGCTTGCAGCAGCACCTTGGGGTGTTTTCTGTGTTCTCCAAGTGAAAATAAGCCTGTCCGGAGCCCGTGGTAGCTCCAGCTGCTTTGGAACACATTCTGCCACACTTGCTCTTTCTGCATGTCTCTAGCAGCCAGAAAGCGCTGTAAAGCGCTCTTTTCTCGAGAAAAGCAACACTCAGGGGGACTTCTGTAACTTTGCTTGCAGCAGCACCTTGGTGTGTTTTCTGTGTTCTCCAAGTGAAAAGAAGCCTGTCCGGAGCCCGTGGTAGCTCCAGCTGCTTTGGAACACATTCTGCCACACTTGCTCTTTCTGCATGTCTCTAGCAGCCAGAAAGCGCTGTAAAGCGCTCTTTTCCCCAGAAAAGCAACACTCAGGGAGACTTCTGTAACTTTGCTTGCCGCAGCACCTTGGTGTGTTTTCTGTGTTCTCCAAGTGAAAATAAGCCTGTCCGGAGCCCGTGGTAGCTCCAGCTGCTTTGGAACACATTCTGCCACACTTGCTCTTTCTGCATGTCTCTAGCAGCCAGAAAGCGCTGTAAAGCGCTCTTTTCCCCGAGAAAAGCAACACTCAGGGGGACTTCTGTAACTTTGCTTGCAGCAGCACCTTGGTGTGTTTTCTGTGTTCTCCAAGTGAAAATAAGCCTGTCCGGAGCCCGTGGTAGCTCCAGCTGCTTTGGAACACATTCTGCCACACTTGCTCTTTCTGCATGTCTCTAGCAGCCAGAAAGCGCTGTAAAGCGCTCTTTTCCCCAGAAAAGCAACACTCAGGGGGACTTGTGTAACTTGGCTTGCAGCAGCACCTTGGTGTGTTTTCTGTGTTCTCCAAGTGAAAATAAGCCTGTCCGGAGCCCGTGGTAGCTCCAGCTGCTTTGGAACACATTCTGCCACACTTGCTCTTTCTGCATGTCTCTAGCAGCCAGAAAGCGCTGTAAAGCGCTCTTTTCCCCGAGAAAAGCAACACTCAGGGGGACTTCTGTAACTTTGCTTGCAGCAGCACCTTGGTGTGTTTTCTGTGTTCTCCAAGTGAAAATAAGCCTGTCCGGAGCCCGTGGTAGCTCCAGCTGCTTTGGAACACATTCTGCCACACTTGCTCTTTCTGCATGTCTCTAGCAGCCAGAAAGCGCTGTAAAGCGCTCTTTTCCCCGAGAAAAGCAACACTCAGGGGGACTTCTGTAACTTTGCTTGCAGCAGCACCTTGGTGTGTTTTCTGTGTTCTCCAAGTGAAAAGAAGCCTGTCCGGAGCCCGTGGTAGCTCCAGCTGCTTTGGAACACATTCTGCCACACTTGCTCTTTCTGCATGTCTCTAGCAGCCAGAAAGCACTGTAAAGCGCTCTTTTTTTGAGAAAAGCAACACTCTGGGGGGGGTTCTGTAACTTTGCTTGCAGCAGCACCTTGGGGTGTTTTCTGTGTTCTCCAAGTGAAAATAAGCCTGTCCGGAGCCCATGGTAGCTCCAGCTGCTTTGGAACACATTCTGCCACACTTGCTCTTTCTGCATGTCTCTAGCAGCCAGAAAGCGCTGTAAAGCGCTCTTTTCCCCGAGAAAAGCAACACTCAGGGGGACTTGTGTAACTTTGCTTGCAGCAGCACCTTGGTGTGTTTTCTGTGTTCTCCAAGTGAAAATAAGCCTGTCCGGAGCCCGTGGTAGCTCCAGCTGCTTTGGAACACATTCTGCCACACTTGCTCTTTCTGCATGTCTCTAGCAGCCAGAAAGCGCTGTAAAGCGCTCTTTTCCCCAAGAAAGCAAAACTCAGGGGGACTTCTGTAACTTTGCTTGCAGCAGCACCTTGGTGTGTTTTCTGTGTTCTCCAAGTGAAAATAAGCCTGTCCGGAGCCCGTGGTAGCTCCAGCTGCTTTGGAACACATTCTGCCACACTTGCTCTTTCTGCATGTCTCTAGCAGCCAGAAAGCGCTGTAAAGCGCTCTTTTCCCCGAGAAAAGCAACACTCAGGGGGACTTCTGTAACTTTGCTTGCAGCAGCACCTTGGTGTGTTTTCTGTGTTCTCCAAGTGAAAATAAGCCTGTCCGGAGCCCGTGGGAGCTCCAGCTGCTTTGGAACACATTCTGCCACACTTGCTCTTTCTGCATGTCTCTAGCAGCCAGAAAGCGCTGTAAAGCGCTCTTTTCTCGAGAAAAGCAACACTCAGGGGGACTTCTGTAACTTTGCTTGCAGCAGCACCTTGGTGTGTTTTCTGTGTTCTCCAAGTGAAAATAAGCCTGTCCGGAGCCCGTGGTAGCTCCAGCTGCTTTGGAACACATTCTGCCACACTTGCTCTTTCTGCATGTCTCTAGCAGCCAGAAAGCACTGTAAAGCGCTCTTTTCTCGAGAAAAGCAACACTCAGGGGGACTTCTGTAACTTTGCTTGCAGCAGCACCTTGGTGTGTTTTCTGTGTTCTCCAAGTGAAAATAAGCCTGTCCGGAGCCCGTGGTAGCTCCAGCTGCTTTGGAACACATTCTGCCACACTTGCTCTTTCTGCATGTCTCTAGCAGCCAGAAAGCGCTGTAAAGCGCTCTTTTCCCCGAGAAAAGCAACACTCAGGGGGGGTTCTGTAATTTTGCTTGCAGCAGCACCTTGGTGTGTTTTCTGTGTTCTCCAAGTGAAAATAAGCCTGTCCGGAGCCCGTGGTAGCTCCAGCTGCTTTGGAACACATTCTGCCACACTTGCTCTTTCTGCATGTCTCTAGCAGCCAGAAAGCGCTGTAAAGCGCTCTTTTCCCCAGAAAAGCAACACTCAGGGGGACTTCTGTAACTTTGCTTGCAGCAGCACCTTGGGGTGTTTTCTGTGTTCTCCAAGTGAAAATAAGCCTGTCCGGAGCCCGTGGTAGCTCCAGCTGCTTTGGAACACATTCTGCCACACTTGCTCTTTCTGCATGTCTCTAGCAGCCAGAAAGCGCTGTAAAGCGCTCTTTTCCCCGAGAAAAGCAACACTCAGGGAGACTTCTGTAACTTTGCTTGCCGCAGCACCTTGGTGTGTTTTCTGTGTTCTCCAAGTGAAAAGAAGCCTGTCCGGAGCCCGTGGTAGCTCCAGCTGCTTTGGAACACATTCTGCCACACTTGCTCTTTCTGCATGTCTCTAGCAGCCAGAAAGCGCTGTAAAGCGCTCTTTTGCCCGAGAAAAGCAACACTCAGGGGGACTTCTGTAACTTTGCTTGCAGCAGCACCTTGGTGTGTTTTCTGTGTTCTCCAAGTGAAAATAAGCCTGTCCGGAGCCCGTGGTAGCTCCAGCTGCTTTGGAACACATTCTGCCACACTTGCTCTTTCTGCATGTCTCTAGCAGCCAGAAAGCGCTGTAAAGCGCTCTTTTCCCCGAGAAAAGCAACACTCAGGGGGACTTCTGTAACTTTGCTTGCAGCAGCACCTTGGTGTGTTTTCTGTGTTCTCCAAGTGAAAAGAAGCCTGTCCGGAGCCCGTGGTAGCTCCAGCTGCTTTGGAACACATTCTGCCACACTTGCTCTTTCTGCATGTCTCTAGCAGCCAGAAAGCGCTGTAAAGCGCTCTTTTCCCGAGAAAAGCAACACTCAGGGGGACTTCTGTAACTTTGCTTGCAGCAGCACCTTGGGGTGTTTTCTGTGTTCTCCAAGTGAAAATAAGCCTGTCCGGAGCCCGTGGTAGCTCCAGCTGCTTTGGAACACATTCTGCCACACTTGCTCTTTCTGCATGTCTCTAGCAGCCAGAAAGCGCTGTAAAGCGCTCTTTTCCCCAGAAAAGCAACACTCAGGGAGACTTCTGTAACTTTGCTTGCCGCAGCACCTTGGTGTGTTTTCTGTGTTCTCCAAGTGAAAATAAGCCTGTCCGGAGCCCGTGGTAGCTCCAGCTGCTTTGGAACACATTCTGCCACACTTGCTCTTTCTGCATGTCTCTAGCAGCCAGAAAGCGCTGTAAAGCGCTCTTTTCTCGAGAAAAGCAACACTCAGGGGGACTTCTGTAACTTTGCTTGCAGCAGCACCTTGGTGTGTTTTCTGTGTTCTCCAAGTGAAAATAAGCCTGTCCGGAGCCCGTGGTAGCTCCAGCTGCTTTGGAACACATTCTGCCACACTTGCTCTTTCTGCATGTCTCTAGCAGCCAGAAAGCGCTGTAAAGCGCTCTTTTCCCCGAGGAAAGCAACACTCAGGGAGACTTCTGTAACTTTGCTTGCCGCAGCACCTTGATGTGTTTTCTGTGTTCTCCAAGTGAAAATAAGCCTGTCCGGAGCCCGTGGTAGCTCCAGCTGCTTTGGAACACATTCTGCCACACTTGCTCTTTCTGCATGTCTCTAGCAGCCAGAAAGCGCTGTAAAGCGCTCTTTTCCCCGAGAAAAGCAACACTCAGGGAGACTTCTGTAACTTTGCTTGCCGCAGCACCTTGGTGTGTTTTCTGTGTTCTCCAAGTGAAAATAAGCCTGTCCGGAGCCCGTGGTAGCTCCAGCTGCTTTGGAACACATTCTGCCACACTTGCTCTTTCTGCATGTCTCTAGCAGCCAGAAAGCGCTGTAAAGCGCTCTTTTCCCCAGAAAAGCAACACTCAGGGGGACTTCTGTAACTTTGCTTGCAGCAGCACCTTGGGGTGTTTTCTGTGTTCTCCAAGTGAAAATAAGCCTGTCCGGAGCCCGTGGTAGCTCCAGCTGCTTTGGAACACATTCTGCCACACTTGCTCTTTCTGCATGTCTCTAGCAGCCAGAAAGCGCTGTAAAGCGCTCTTTTCCCCGAGAAAAGCAACACTCAGGGAGACTTCTGTAACTTTGCTTGCCGCAGCACCTTGGTGTGTTTTCTGTGTTCTCCAAGTGAAAATAAGCCTGTCCGGAGCCCGTGGTAGCTCCAGCTGCTTTGGAACACATTCTGCCACACTTGCTCTTTCTGCATGTCTCTAGCAGCCAGAAAGCGCTGTAAAGCGCTCTTTTGCCCGAGAAAAGCAACACTCAGGGGGACTTCTGTAACTTTGCTTGCAGCAGCACCTTGGTGTGTTTTCTGTGTTCTCCAAGTGAAAATAAGCCTGTCCGGAGCCCGTGGTAGCTCCAGCTGCTTTGGAACACATTCTGCCACACTTGCTCTTTCTGCATGTCTCTAGCAGCCAGAAAGCGCTGTAAAGCGCTCTTTTCCCCGAGAAAAGCAACACTCAGGGGGACTTCTGTAACTTTGCTTGCAGCAGCACCTTGGGGTGTTTTCTGTGTTCTCCAAGTGAAAAGAAGCCTGTCCGGAGCCCGTGGTAGCTCCAGCTGCTTTGGAACACATTCTGCCACACTTGCTCTTTCTGCATGTCTCTAGCAGCCAGAAAGCGCTGTAAAGCGCTCTTTTCCCCGAGAAAAGCAACACTCAGGGGGACTTCTGTAACTTTGCTTGCAGCAGCACCTTGGGGTGTTTTCTGTGTTCTCCAAGTGAAAATAAGCCTGTCCGGAGCCCGTGGTAGCTCCAGCTGCTTTGGAACACATTCTGCCACACTTGCTCTTTCTGCATGTCTCTAGCAGCCAGAAAGCGCTGTAAAGCGCTCTTTTCTCGAGAAAAGCAACACTCAGGGGGACTTCTGTAACTTTGCTTGCAGCAGCACCTTGGTGTGTTTTCTGTGTTCTCCAAGTGAAAAGAAGCCTGTCCGGAGCCCGTGGTAGCTCCAGCTGCTTTGGAACACATTCTGCCACACTTGCTCTTTCTGCATGTCTCTAGCAGCCAGAAAGCGCTGTAAAGCGCTCTTTTCCCCAGAAAAGCAACACTCAGGGAGACTTCTGTAACTTTGCTTGCCGCAGCACCTTGGTGTGTTTTCTGTGTTCTCCAAGTGAAAATAAGCCTGTCCGGAGCCCGTGGTAGCTCCAGCTGCTTTGGAACACATTCTGCCACACTTGCTCTTTCTGCATGTCTCTAGCAGCCAGAAAGCGCTGTAAAGCGCTCTTTTCCCCGAGAAAAGCAACACTCAGGGAGACTTCTGTAACTTTGCTTGCCGCAGCACCTTGGTGTGTTTTCTGTGTTCTCCAAGTGAAAATAAGCCTGTCCGGAGCCCGTGGTAGCTCCAGCTGCTTTGGAACACATTCTGCCACACTTGCTCTTTCTGCATGTCTCTAGCAGCCAGAAAGCGCTGTAAAGCGCTCTTTTCCCCAGAAAAGCAACACTCAGGGGGACTTGTGTAACTTGGCTTGCAGCAGCACCTTGGTGTGTTTTCTGTGTTCTCCAAGTGAAAATAAGCCTGTCCGGAGCCCGTGGTAGCTCCAGCTGCTTTGGAACACATTCTGCCACACTTGCTCTTTCTGCATGTCTCTAGCAGCCAGAAAGCGCTGTAAAGCGCTCTTTTCCCCGAGAAAAGCAACACTCAGGGGGACTTCTGTAACTTTGCTTGCAGCAGCACCTTGGTGTGTTTTCTGTGTTCTCCAAGTGAAAATAAGCC
>NW_028154328.1:0-25994 GCF_965231275.1 Zosterops lateralis
GGGGTCCCACTCCTCCTTTCTAGTCCCCAGAGGCAGGGAAGGTTGGGCTGGGGCAGTGCCCCCCATGCACCCTGTCCTCAAATTTCCCTGATGGCTTAGAGGAGTCCTGGTGCCTTTTGGGGTTCACTGGGTGTCGTGTTGGGGGTTCAGGTGTCTCCCAAGGAGTCCTCAGAGTGGGGTGACACAGGGGGGGACACACGGGGGTCCCCATTGTTGATCCATCTGGGGGCCTGTTCTGCTCTCCTCCCCCAATCACAGTCCCCCTGCAGGGTCCCCCCAAGTCTCTCCCCAGAGCCTCCCAATAAACGAACCTGGTGTGAACTGGGAAGCTTTATTGGGAACACTGGGAGCAGCCGGGCGGGGGACAGAGTGACAGCGGGGCTGGGGGGACACACGACCCCCCCAAAATCATCTCGTGGATGGAGCGGGGGGTCCCGGTCGGGCCCGAGGCCACGGGGAGGGGCTGCGGCCGCCGGCGGCTCAGGAGCTCTGTGGGCAGAGAAAAGGGGGTGACACCGGGCTGGGGGGCCCCGGGGGGGCACACACGCTCTGGGGGAGGGGGAACACGACCCCCGGGACCCCCCCTCACCTTCTTGCACAGGCAGAGGCCCAGCCCCAGTGCCAGGAACACCAAGCCCAACACGAAGCCCCCGATCCCCGTCAGCATCTTGGGGGGTGCGGGGGCAGCTTTCGGGGGCGGGGGGGCGCAGGATCCGGGAAACAGCGGCGGCTGCTGGGAAGGGACTGGGACAGAATGTGACAGGCTGGGATGGACTGGGACAGACTGGAACACCAGGATATACCAGGGCTGGGACCCAGCGGGACCAGAATTGGGGCACAAGGGATCATATGGGATTTATTGGGACCACACTGAGGACTACTGGGAACATGCTGAGGGCAACTTGGTGCTGTTGGCATATACTGGGCATGATTGAGATCATACTGGGAGTGACTGGAATCATACTGGGAGTGACTGGAACCGTAGCAGTGGTGAAAGGGCGCAGTTGGAAAGATGCAGGGGGCAGCTGGGGTCATACTGGGATCGTACTGGGACTGACAAGGTCACACTTGGAGTGACTGGAATAATACTGGGAGGATCTGGGAGTGACTGGCATCATATTGGGAGTGACAGGGATCAAACCAGACTCATACTGGGAATGTCTGGAAGTTACTGGGATCATACTGGGGGTGACTGGACTCATTTTGGGATCATGCTTGGTGCAACTGGGACCACAATGGGGCCAAATGGCATCCTAGAGGGAGTGACTGGGAGTGAGTGGGTTCATACTGGAAGTGTCTGGGGCCATACTGGACTCCTACTGGGAGGGATTGAGAGTGAAAGGAACCATACAGGGCATGACTGGGAGGAGCTGGGACCATGTTGGGGACAACTGGGACCTTATTGGGAGTGACTGGGACCATAAAAGCTTGAATGGAGTTTCTATCCTGAGACATTCCCGGGGTGCAGCGGCAGCTCCACATCCCCAGCCTGGGGGGTCAGAGCAGGGGAACCTCTGGCAGCCCCTTCAGGGCACAGCCGAGGGCTGGGGGATCCTCCCCCACTTCATTTTCTCTCCCCAATTCAAATCATCCCCTCCCATTCAAATCCCCTCCATTCACATTTTCTCCCCACAATTTGAGTTTCCTTGCCCCAATTAAACTTTTCTTCCCAATTAGGCTCTGAGACCCCTCCCCATCCCCGGCTTCTTCCAGGTTTCTGGAAGCTTTCCTGCAGAAAACTCTTCCTTTTGGGGCGATGGCTGAGGGTCCCCTCGGGGTCCACCCCCTTTCCAGTCCCTTTTTCCAGCTCTTTTCCTCAGCTGACCCAAACCTGTGGATTTTGGGGGGCGGGAGGGGTCGCTCTGCTCGGGGGTCTCGGAGGTGCCGCCAGGGAGGCCCCGAGGCCCCAGCGCGGTTCCCTCCGGCCCCTTGGAGCATTTGGAATCTCCAAGTCTCAGCCCTGGCTGTCCGTGGGATTCGATCCCCCTGCAGGGTTTTCCCCCAGAGCGGGTTTATTTCCAGAGGGGTTTGTGGTTTCCCTTGGAGCCGGGGCCTGACGGCACCGGAGCGGCCGCGGGTGCCGGGGCAGGAAGGGCTGTGGGACGGCTCCTCCTGCAAACCTCCGGGAGGGGGACAAGGGCTGGGGGGAAATAGACAATAAACAGAGAGACATTGCTGCAGAAGGGCCTCATCTTGCCTAAACTAAAGTGTCCAGTACCGAGTAACACCTTGAGGTTATGGAAATCCCAGAGCCCAAGTTGGATTCCCCCGTTTGAAGCTGAAGGAGGAGCTCCACTCGTGACTCTGCTTCATAACGACGAATGTGAAAATTCACCACAATTCCCGGTTCCCTCCCTCCTCTGCCCAGCGGTGCAGGGAGAAGGGATGGGAGTTACGGTCAGTTTGTGCCGCTGCTTCCCCCTTTAGGGACAGGAAGCCTTGCCCTGCTCCGGCGTGGGATCTGTCCATGGGGTCAGACCCTGCCCTGTCCAGCGGGGTCCCTCCCCAGCCGTGCGGTCACTCCTCGGCCCGGCCCTGAGGCGCGGGGCAGTCCCGGGGCAGC
Organism: Zosterops lateralis; assembly: GCF_965231275.1. Classification (NCBI taxonomy): domain Eukaryota; kingdom Metazoa; phylum Chordata; class Aves; order Passeriformes; family Zosteropidae; genus Zosterops; species Zosterops lateralis. The sequence goes on from NW_028154328.1 coordinate 2,564, forward strand.
CGCGCTGCGGCCCCGTCAGCGGCACCGCCGGTTCGTGCCGGGCAGGAGCGGCAGAAGGAGCCGGGCGGCGGCGGGGGCTCAATCCCGCCCGGAGGAAGAAGAGGAAGAGGAAGGAGCCGGGGCCGCCTGCGGTGTCCGATCCCCGGGGAGCAGCGGGGAGGCCTCGGGGAGCGGCGGCGGGTGGGGCCCTGTTGGAGCCGCCCCGAGGGGTTTGTGCCGCCCCGGGTCCCTGGAGGAGTTGCTCGGCGAGACGGGCGAGGTGGGAATGAAAGAAGAGACTAAAATAGAGAGAAGAGATTAAAATGCAATCAAAGAGCCGCACCAAGGGCATCTCCCCCACTCGCGTCTGAAGCAGCTGCACTGAAGCACAGGCAGGGGGTGAATACAATAAAATACAGAGAATAGAGTAAAATAGAATAAAAAACTACACCGGGGGGTCCCCTATGCCCAGTGTCACTGAAGAGCCGCTCTGTGGGATGGGCACTGCCGGGTGTGAGCAGAAGGGCAGCGCCGAGGCGGGTGCAAGGTGTGAATAGAATTGAACATGGAGAATAGAATAAAATACAAGAAAAGAACCGCACCGAGGGTTCAGCGCCGCCCGTGTCACGGAAGAACTGCACCGAGAGTGGCGAGAAGCAGTGGCAGTAGAGAATAGAATAAAAAATAACAAAAACCGCACTGGCAGTGGCTGCTCCCCAACACTAAAAGAGCAGAACCGAGGGCTGGTCGGGGCAGCACCGAGGGGTCTGTTGCCTCCTCCAAGGCGTGGCGACCTGGTTTGGGAACGGCACGGCGACCACCTCAGGTCACTCGGGCCAAGAGCTCACAGACACCAATATGGTGGACGGCAAATGGCGTTTATTCACGAGTTACATGGCAATATATAACCTGTGTTTGTGTCATCACTTCCTTCACTTCCTTCTGCTTATGGAACTGGCCTAACTATTGGCTGACATACTGTAACAGACAGCAACACTTATGGGGGAAGGGTAGCCCTGTCTTACCGTACAGCGCGATATCTTCTGTTCGCTCGTCCCTGTCTACCACAGTCTTGCAGTGGTGCGTGTCCTCCAACGCTCGGCCAGCCCCGACACGCCCCCACAGGATCTATAGTCAGTGGGATCTTGGCTGCCCACCAGCCCTGCCATGTTGCGATGGTAGAGGAAGAAAGACGGGACCTCAAAGGCTTAACTAGAACTTAGGTTTATTGGGCAGGAGGGAGGGAGCCCTCACCCGAAGACCAGTGCCTCAGAGAGACCCTGAATCTCAAGGGAGACAGGGTTTTATACAGTGGGTGGAACTCAGGGTGGGTAGACATACAACCAATGGGGTATAACTGGGGAGTGTCTGCTGACATAACATGCATTGGCATCAATCAATGAACAGGAGGTAGGAGGGGAAAGCTTGCAACCCAGCCAGTCCCCAGAGATCTCCCATTGAAGCTTCTGGACCTGGGGGACAGGTCCTGGAGTGACTGACAGGGCAGGAGGCTTTCCTAACATGTGATGTGTAGAAGCATCCGTGACTTAGAGGGACAAGGTATTCTGCAAACCTGTGATATTCTAGAATATGTGGTTTTATTGCAAGGGTCGTGGGTAGAAAGGGCCTTCCCTTCAGCCACCAGCCTCAGCTGAAGGGAAGTCCCAGAGAGAGAGAGGGAGAGAGAGCAAGAGGGTAAGCTGGCAAGAAGAGGGGAGAGAGCTAGAGAAACGTGGCAGGGGTCAGAGTGCAGGGGGAAGAGATAAGAGAAGAGCAGAGAGGGGGAAAACCAAGAGAGCGAAGGGGCCAAGAGAGAAGAGAAGAGAGCTAGGGAAAACCAAGAGAGCGAGGTCCAGGTTACAATACATTATATCTCCTTTTGTGATGAATATTCTAATTTACAGTGACCAACCAATACAAGACACAAAACCCTATAGAATCTACATACAGCCTATAAGAACTACTACATTACCATGTGTTATATTTTAAACTCTAAAAACTACTCTTTAGACTTTTCTGTTTTGCTACACTGACCTTTGGATTCCTTAGCCAGCAGAAAGGTATTGTTCAATCAAAAGGGATTCTCCTTCAGCTGGCCAGGCTATTGTCTTCAGGTTATAGAGTGATTAAGGCTTGGTATCCTACAACTCAAAGTAAGCTTCCATTTCGATTACAGGTTTCATATTTTCAGAATCTTTTGCTAAGCAATCATATTTATAAGGTTTCCTTGATTCATCTTTCCCAACAGTGATGGACAGGTACCCAAGGAGGGAAAGGCAAACCAATGAGGGGCTGTATCTGGGGAAGGCTGGGGGAGAAGCTTACAACTTGTAACAAAAGGGGAACTAAAACTAGAACTGCACTGAACCGGGGTACAAAGAACAAGTGTCTTACAATAAAACTCATTATGACAGTCACACCACCACAGGGTCTCGGCCGCCCGGTGTCACTAAAGGAGCCACAGCGAGGGACGGGCGGGGCGCGGCCCCATCGAACCCCTCCAGCTCCGTGACGAGCGGTGACCCCGCGGGACCGCGCCGGGGCCGGGCGGAGGCGGCAGCCGGAGCTGGGGAAGCGGCTTTGAGCGAGGAGACGAGCGGGGTGTTCCCAACCAGCTCCACTCAGCCCTCGGGCACCGGGGGGGCTCTGGGGGTTGTTCCCAACCAGCTCCGCTCAGCCTTTGGGCACTGGGCTGGGGTCGCCATGAACTTTTCAACCCTGGCCGCGGGTCCCACTGCCGCCTCCTCAGGCCCAGGAGCCCAGAAACCCCGGGAAATCAATCCCAGGCACTAAAAACCCTTCTCGCGCACAGCGAGGGCCGCGGAGGGTCCTTATGAACTCCCATCCCCTCAGTCCCCCCCGGGCACCGCGGGGCATTAGCGCAGCTCCTGCGGCTGTCCCGGCACCGGCTGCTGCCACAGGGCACGGGCTTGTCACACTTGGGTATTAAACAAATTTGGGGAGGAGGACAGCCTTAGAACCCAGGGCTTTGCCCTCGGGAACTTGGAGCTGCACGAGGGGGATAAAGGATTCCCTGCACACACCGATGCCCCCGGCAGCGGCTCTGCCCCGCCAAGAACGGGGCTGTGTTTGGGAGAGGTGGGATGGCTGGGATGGGCTCTGCAATGAGACAGCCACATGTTGGCATGAAGAGCTTGGGGCCATGGGGTTACTGAGGAGCTTTTGGGGCACCTTCCAGTCCTGAGAGATGAGTTACTGGCAGGGGGGAGACACCTGGCTCTGACACTGGAGTGGGGCCCGTATTAGGGAAGGATGTATGTTGGGGGTCAGATTCCTTTCTTTTTTACTTACAGAATTCTTTCCCATGACTTTCTAGAAGACTAATTACTGGGTACTTATGGGTACTTTAACTTCTGGGTACAGAACAGAGGGGCCAAAGGAGAGCAGTTGTAGCACCTGGCTACACTTCTTTTTTTTCTCTGGGACATTCTCTCGAGGGGGAAGATTCTGCGAGTTTTGGGGCAGAAAAACGACAGGGGATGGGAGCAGCTATGCCGTCTCTTACTCTCAGTTTTCAGAGAGAGGACAGCCAGGCTACTGCTTGCTGCGGGAGGAGTTCACTGTAACCACCAAGTCTGGTCCTGGGAAATCTACCACCATCTGCTCGTGTGCCCAGGAATTCTGAGCTCACCTCCTCCTGTCCTGCTGGAGCTGGGCCAGCCCTGCCCCTCCATTGCTGCTTCTTCAGCGCTGCTTTGAGGCTTTTCTGTACGCTGTGGGCTTGCACTCCCTGCCTGATGAGACCTTTTGCATCTTCAGCCACAGCTCTGATCCATCCCTTCCATCCCTTCAGCCACAGCTCCGCAGTTTCTGATCCATCCCTTCCATCCCTTCAGCCACAGCTCTGGAGTTCCTGATCCATCCCTTCCATCCCTTCAGCCACAGCTCCACAGTTCCTGATCCATCCCTTCCATCCCTTCAGCCACAGCTCCGCAGTTCCTGATCCATCCCTTCCATCCCTTCAGCCACAGCTCCGCAGTTTCTGATCCATCCCTTCCATCCCTTCCCGGCTCGGACAAAGCCGCCATTCCCGCGCGCTCCCCGAGCCCGCCCCACAGCGCCCCCTGCAGCCGCGGGGGGATCATCGCACCTGCCCCGCCCACCGGGAGCCACTAGCGCCCCTGGTGGCCGTGCCCGGAACTGCACCAAAGGGGAAAGTGCCGCGCTCAGGGAAGTTGTTCCTGGGTTCTGCTTCTGTTTATTGTTAATGCTGTGCTTGGTGTTTGTTTGGCTGGTGATATACACCAGTAAAGAACTGTTATTCCTATCCACTTACCTCTGCCTGAGACACCCTTAATTTTCTAAATTAATAATTCAAAGGGAGGCAGTTCGAATTCTCCATTTCAAGGGAGGCTTTGCCTTTCCCCAGCAGACATCTGTCTTTCAAACTAAGACAAATAGTTATAATACAAAAGCATTTTAACATTGCATAATATCTATTTTAATATTTCGCTGCGGTCTACGATATAATATTTATTTCTCTGCCATTTCTGTATGCTACATATAAACTGATAGATTATGTTATACCAAAAAGCAGCTAAATGGAATTATAAATTGTACTGTATCAAAATCATTGCGATCAAGAACAATGTGTAAAAGCCAATACATTAATGCAAAGCCAGTACTGTGTTGTCATTTATATTGTCATTTCTATAGTCATTTATGACCCGGGTCTGCTGCTTCTCCTGCAAGGCACCAAAGGGGCTCATCCACCTCTTACCCCCATGTCCCTGTGTGTCCCCTGAGTGTCCCCAAGTGTCCCCAGTGGCGTCACCCTAAAAGCCGAGCACAGGTGTCAGAGAAGCCTCTGACCCCTGGCTAAGACACCTTAAAAAGCACCTGAGCACCTCTGAGCTCGTTCTCAAGTTTTGGATGATTAAGGAGGGACAATTTGCCTTGCTGCCAATAGAAGCAGTCACAGGTCCAGAGAAACATCTCCACAGCCCAACCAGTGCCCCTGTGCTGGCTCTGGGCCAATGCCCATGAGAAGGGCACAGAACTTTCTAGCTCGGCTGCCTTCTATATTCAAAGGTAAACCAAAACTTTTTTCCTTAAATAGCATCATTTCCTTGAGTGTGGAAATGCATTCCTACAAGTTTCTAAGTCCTAAGCAGAAGCAGCAACAGCAGTGCCAGCACCCATAGTCTGTGTCCCCTCAGTCTTACCAGTGTATATTTTTATATATATATATCTACTGTCTTATCAGTAGCAGCCGCAGAAACAACAATAATTGGCATTTCTGATCAGTCTTCCCTGAGCCTGCTAGTATTCTCAAAACAGTGCATTTTATTCTAGTTTTGGCCAAACAGGTTGAAACAAGAGTCCTGTATTGCCTTGTTGGCCCTATCCTAAGCTAAGATTGACGTGCGACAACATTTGTAATTTCTTATATAAATTCTACTCATGTAGCTCTGTCTGTTCTATCCAGGAATGTTTAGCAAGGCTACATTGGTTTTGTTATGATTAGAAGTTAACTAACTTTGCAAAAAGCAATGCTGCTGAACTTTAAACTAGACTTTAGGTCTTTTTTTTGCTAACTGATCCAGGCTCTTACTTGCTAAGGCACTTAAAAATCCTCTATTTATTTAAAACTAAACTTGCATTTCTACCTCATGTCTGTGTGGATTTATGTATTTTAGTTTCTCTGAAGGTTTTAACTCAGTCCTCACATTTCTGGGCACTCCAGGGCCTGTGTGGATTTGGCCCAGGGGGATTTATATGCCAGTATCTCCCCTCTCTCTTTGAGCCATACAGATTCTCTTGATTGCTTTACTGATCATTTGTCAAATGCACTGGAGCAAACAAGGCACCATTACCAGCACAACTATGATGATGATGATTAAAATGTATAGACCCATTCTTAAAAGCTCTTTCATCCATGATGTTGAATTCCATCTAATAGAATATCTATCCAAATCCCATCATCAATTCTAATTTTTGATACACCTTCTTTAAGTTGTATGCTTTTATGAATAGATTCTGAGGGACCAGAGAAATCCATACAACACCTCCCTTCAAAATCTTCACACCCATGTCCACGTGCTAGTAAGGGAAAGTCAATTGTGACCCTGTCTACCATCTTTAACATCTGTTAACACATCACTTAATGCAAGGGAGGTATTGAATTGCTTACTCAGTCAACACCCCAGTCAGTCCAGTTGCTTTAGTGCTACTGTTGAACTGAGTTGTGCTAATAAAAGAGATGCTGAGAACCTTTGTCCAGAACCCCAAGGCTGAAAACTACTTTTGCAGTCCGAATTGCATTGATGGATAAGCCTGTTTCCTTTTTGTCTCATGATGGCAAACATTTGTGCATCAGGTGTTAGCAGAGTAAGTCTCCCCAAGCTCCATGGCCCACCTGTGATGTGTGCTGGAATAGCAGGCCAGGCTCTGTTTCCACAAATGAAAAACATTCCCTGTGGGAACTGAAAGGGGCTATCATTAAATGCAGACTGAACTAAAGAAGTATGGTTACACCAATTAATCTCATTTTTCTATACAGAGTGCTAAGGACAAACATCCTTAACCAAAAATTGATCTTTTCCTGTAGAGTTAAATCCGGCATGAAAAAATCATGTTTACAGAACCAAAGATCTCCAACGCTTCAGGTTCACGAGATGCCTCGGGAAGGTGAGGAACCCACCAGTTCCATGCATCTACTGGGGACCAAAAATCCCATGTGGATGATCCTGGGAGTGTACCTTGAATGGCTCTGTCAGTTTTCTCTGGAATTGGCCAAGCACCCACTGGCACACCAACTAGACAGGTGGAAAATGGCTCTTCTGGGGTTGTATTGGACAGACACACGGTATCTAAACCTGATGCACTGGCTAAAGTCATCCAGACATTTGTTTTAGGCTGACTAACTGGCAAATTTGTGTTACTAAAAGCAAGCAAACTACTAAAAGCAAGCACGCAAAAAAGCATGACATTCGATTGAACCCCTTATTTCCCTTAAACTATTCTCTAACAAAGGGATTCTACAACACTACTGATCCACAAGTGTTGGTCTTTGGCTGATCGACAGGTAAGGTTGCATTGGTGAAGGCAAACAAAATAGGAAGATATAAACATGATACCTGATTTAACTTCACACTTTTTGATTTAAGGCACTTTCTTTTTCATTCCTGATTTCCAAGCACATCTTTCAGCACATTCCCTTCTTTGGTTCTTCCACAAATTTCACCCGGGACCGGCCAGATAGAAGGCACTGAATTATTTTGTTTGCATTCAACTCAGCAAATCTGAATCTCTTTTGATTATGTCAAAAATTCCCTCCTACATTCCTCCCTAAGAACAGGAAGATGGGGGCTATTTTCTTCATTGTGACCCACTGCAACTAAAAATTCAATGGCCTTGTGCTTTGTTTGGGATTCTAAATCATAACACCATGTACACCACGCTTGTGCCAACAGAGCTCTACGATACCAACGATTCCCACACTTTTTACACTGATACAAACCCCAGGGTTCATAGATCTGGCACGTGGGACAAAAGATGTCTGCCATCAGCTACAGTCTCTGTGCAGCTCACGTCTGCGTGCTGCTTCTCTGCTCTTGGGGTTGTCAGCGTGTTCCTGTGCTTGATTTGGCTTCACGTTCTCCACTGGAATCCACCTGGGTCCTGCACCTGCAGAAACACAACTTCTTCTTCACGGGTTTGGGTGGTTTCTTTGATTGGTTAATAAAGTCCTCATTGCAGACCTCGGGGGATGGGTCATTGGGTCAAAAACAGAAATAATTTGAGTGTCACTTTTTCATTGGATGATCTGTACTTGGAAACAGTGGGTAGGGATAGAGATAGACTCTCCATTTCGTGTTTAGGGAGTTAGTGTGCAGAACTCACAGCTTGTGAGGCTGTAATGCAGATAAGAATTAATAAAATACTGAGTCCAAACACCAAAACTGCGTCTCCCGTGCTCCAATCCCGGCGCTGGCAGAGGCTGAAAAGAAGCCGGAACCTCGGCAGGGCTGCTCCCCATGGCAGGCTCACGCCGATGGTGGGGGTGCTGAAAGCCTCTTTGGCCGTGCCCAGGGGTCACCCGCCCCCACGGCTGGTGACTCCTGCTGTGGGGGGCCACAGGGACCCCGCCAGCGGCACCCTGGGGCCGTGCACCTGTCAGTGCCAGGGGGGTCCCTACGAGCCCAGGTAAGTCACCAGCAGGATGGAAGGGGCCCCTCAGGGGTTCGCTGGGACTGGCCGCGGGGCCATTCTCGGGTTTGGCGGGGCCAGAGCGGCTGCAGCTCCTTTGCATCTCTTTGCGGCAAAACCGTCCAGTGGTACCTTTGCAGTGGTTCTCCTCTATTCATGGCTGGAACCAAAAAGGCAAATCGAGGAGCATCCTCTGGATGCAGTGGAGTGTTGAAAAAACCATCTTTTAAGTCAATGACAACAAGGGGCCAGTCTCTGGGGATCAGTGAAAGAGAAAGAAATCCAGGTTGTAAATGCCTCATGTCTTCTATCACTTTGTTCCTCAAGTCATGAAGCAATCTCCAGAAATCAGAGAAGTCTTCTTGTGAATGACAAACACTGGGGAATTCCAGGGACTGTTTGTGGGTTTTTGTGGCCTTTTTGTAGCTGTTCACTCACTAATTTTTTGTGTGCATTCAAATTTTTCTGTTCAAGAGGCCATTGATCCATCCAAATGGGCTGATTGGTTTTCCACAATAACTTAATAATGGTAACTTAATGACGAGTGGCAGGCATCACTGTGGTTTCCATTAAGAATCCACTTCCATCTTTGTTCTCCACTGGGACAACACGTCTCTCCCCCATAGTGTTGAGCACTTCCCCACACAGGGCTGGATGTTTGCTGTCTTTCCTTTGGGACCTGTGACAGTAATCATGGATTCACTTTGCATACACCTTGTATCTCCTCCAATCCCTCTGAGAACACGGTATGTTTTCATCAGCTTCCACTCCCTCGGCCAACGTTTATGAAAAATCACAGTGACCAGTGCCCCCGTGTCCAGCATGCCTGTAATCTTCACTGTTTTATCACTGTATGTCAGACTGCACTCCAGCTCTGGCTCTTCATTGGTGATATGTTTTACCCAACGGACATTAGGTGCTGGGCTAAAGCCCTCAGAAGGTGTTTCTCTGTATCCAGCTCCCTTATTTATATTCATTGGCCATGCAATAGCAATAGCTATTGGTGTTTTTGGTTGAATTACCAGTGGAGTATTGTAAGCAAGAGCTAAAACCCTCAGCTCTTCATTACAATTTGCTAAAAAGACAGCTGGAATAACTGAAAGTCCAAGAGTTCTATTATCATCCTTGCCTATAATTAGAAAGTCTTGGTTTTGTTTTGAAACACCAGTAACTCCTATGGGAAGGCATTCATGGCAACAGGTTTTAAAAGAATGTATCAATTTGGAAGTTGCCAGTTCACATCGTGTCCCTGGGGGTAATAAGTCGGGGTGGCTTGGGCGATGGCTGGTGGTGTCACAAACTGCCCCTGGCTCGGGTTTTCCCCAGGTACCCTCAGGTTGTTCAGGTGTTCCCGTCACTGAGCTGCCATTACGTGTTTCGCCACAAGATGGCGCTGTGCGCTGCTTTTTCCACAGCCTCGGGGTGTTCGATGGTTTCTTGTCGCCGCTTGGCCACCGAGCGGCCACCGGGGCCACCAGAGCTAACGGGGCCACCAGGGCTAACGGGGCCACCAGGGCCACCAGGGCTAACGGGGTTAACAGGGCCAGGGCTTGCGCGAAGGTTGTAGATGTCCCAAAGTGTCCCCAGCAGTTGATGCCTGGTAATGTTGGTGTTGGCCTCACACAGCTGCTCGACCTCAGCTATTGCAACCACCAAGGCCTTGAGGAATTTGCGGGACAGTTTCTTCGTCCCCTTCAGGATAGCCTTGATACACCCAAGCTGGTACATCAGCTTCCAGGGGAACTTGATGACTCTGCTACACACGACCACCAAGCGCCCCAGCAGCCTCAGGGCCTCCTCCAACCAATGTCCCTTCCTGGCAGCTGCCCCCACCTGGCTGGCGGCCATCATGGCCTCCTCCATGGCCTTGGTGGCTGCTGCAGCCTCATTGGTGGCCACTGCCACACCAGCATTGTGTGTGGCCGGAGCCGAGGCCATCTCATCCTTGGCTGGGGCCACTGGCGGCTGCCCAACCACGGCCACCAGGTTGTCCCCAGCTGTCCCCCAGCTGGCAGTCCTGTCCCACAGGTCCTCAGCCCAGGCAGTGGCCTCGTCCTTCCAGGTATTCAGGAGCTCAATGACCTGCTTAATGAGCCAGATGAAGCTCTTCAAATGCAGCAACATTGAATTCCAGCAGGCTCTGACCGTGGCTCTCACATCGGCCCAGGTGGGACTTGGGGTGGCCGTGAGGGCGGCCAGGGCCACACAGGTGAAAGCGCTGTGCTCCAGGGTGTCCTGGAGGGTCTGGATGAATTTCCTCAGGGGTGTGTGCAGGGTCTCTGGGGACAGGAGCAGCCACATGTCCCCACGTGGCACGGTCACGGTGGCCACCAGCTCGCTCAGGGCGTCCACCATGTGCACCTGGGCCTTCCGCATCTGGGAGGGGACAGGGGAGGTGGCATTGACCTTGTGGCACTTGTGGCCTCCTAGGGTGGCCTCTGTGTTCTCCCCGGGTCCCCTTTGTAGCCTTCTTGGAGGGCTCAGCTGTCCCCTCTGTCCCTTTCTCATGCCCTCATCCCCTCTGCCACCCCCTGCCACCGCTTGCTGTCCCCCTCTGCCACCCCTCCACTATCCCCCTTGACCCCAATCCTCCCAGGACCCCCCAAATCCCACCTGGGAACCCCCCCAACCCCACATGGGACCCCCCAAAATTTTCCCAGGACCCTCCAAACTCCCCCCCCCAGACCCCCCCCCCCAAACCCTACCTGGGATGCCCAAACCCCTCCAGGACAGTCCAAACCCCCCAAGGCCCCCTGCCAGCCTCCTCATCCCCTCTGTTACCCCCTGTGATCCCCCCCGTCCCCTCCTGCCCCCCGTGTTGGGATTCTCGCACCCCACAGGGCTCCTTGGCAGCTGGGGACATTCCGGGGACACTCTGGGGACGCCTTGGGCACACTCTGGGGACACTCCGGGGGCGAACACACCTGGAGTGGCACTCTGTGACAGACCGGGAAGTGTCGCAGCAGGAAAGGGGCGGAGGGAGGGGACATCATTGCCCAGGCACTGCTGCTCCTCTCCTCCAGGACACCCGGCGGGACATGGCCACCCCCAGGGACACTGCGGGGACACGGGGACACTGCACAGGTGGGACCATGGACGTGGCAGTGCCACCAGTTCAAGCCCTGTGCTACCAACCCTGTTCCAGCCCAGTGTCACCAACCCAGTGCCACCAACCCAGTTCCAACCCACTGTCCCCAGTCCCATCCCAGTGTCCCCTCCCAGTGTGACCAGTTCCAGCCCATTGTCACCAACCCAGTGTCCCCAGCTCTGTCCCAGTGTCACCATCTGAGTGCCACTAGCCCAGTGTGACCAGTTCCATACCCGTGGTCTCAGTGGCATCCCACTGTCACCACCCCATTGTCCCCATACCAGTGTCACCATACCAGTGTCCCCAGTCCCATCACAGTGTAACCAGCCCCCTCCCAGTGCCCTCAGTCCTGTCCCAGTTTCCCAGACTAGTGTCCCGAGTTGTGGCCCAGTGCCACCAGCCCAGTGCCACCAGTCCCATCCCAGTGTCCCACTGCTCACAGTCCTCACTGCTCACTGCAACGGGAAAGAAAAAGTGACCGAGGGAACGCGCTGGGGGAGGGGACGGGGGGAAAGGGGGAATTCCAGGGAATTCATCTGGATCCCATCGGATCCCCCTGAGACCCCCCCGAGACCCCTGGGACGGCCGGGACCCTCCGGGACCCCGTTTGGGAAGCGGCGGGAGCGGAAAACGGGGGGACACGGAAAGTTGGGGGATCTGGGGGGTGCAAAGGTGAAGGAAAAGGGCGGGTCTGGGGTCTGGGAAAAGCGGGATGCCCGAAAGGGGGGTGCAGGGGGGTCCCAGGGCACTGACGGGGGTGCGGGGGGGTCCCGGTGGCCGGAAATGGAGATTCAAGAGTGTCCCAGTGCCCAAAAATGGGGCTTCAAGGGGAGTTTCCTTCCCGAAATTCGGGGTTCAAGGGGGTTCCGGTGCCCGAAAACAGCGGTTTGGGGGGTGCCGGTTGCCATAAATGGGGGTCCAGGGGGACCTCTGTGCCAGATGAGGGGGTACAGGGGGGTCCCGGTGCTGAGGAAGGAGGTACAGGGGGGTCACGGGACTCAAAGTGGGGGCTATGAGAGGGTTCCCGTGCCCGGAAATAGAAGATCAGAGATGTCCCGGTGCCCGGGAATTGCAGTTAAGGGGGGTCCCGGTTTGGTTTTCCCACTCACCTCTCGTGGCGCCCCCAGGGTCCCCCAGGAGCCCCAGGAGCCCCAAGAGCGCCCCCAGACCCAGCGCTGGAGCCATCGCGCTGCTCCGCTGCGGCCCCGCCCCCAGAGCCGCCTCCCGCCCCGCCATTGGCGCCGCTATTCCGTGCTCGCCAATGGTGACCCGCTCTGTCAGTGACGTCACCTGTCGCCGGGCAGATCCCGATCTCGCAGGTTGGGACGCGGAAGCGAAAGAGACCGAGGGCGGGGGGGTGGTTGGAGAGGACGGGCAATCCCAGAGAATTCGTCTGGATCCCTCTGGATCCCCGCTGGACCCCCCTCGAGCCCTCTGAGAAACACCTGGGACCCCTCTCAAAAGCGCCGGGAGTGGAGAACTGGGGGGAACACGGCAATTTGGGAGATCTGGGGGTGTAAAGTGAAGGAAAAGGGCGGGTCTGGGGTCCGGGAAGGGCGGGAGGCCCGGGAAGGGCTGCAGGGGGTCTCAGTGCCGGATAAGGGGGTGCAGGGGGGTCCCCATGCCCAGGAACGGAGGTTTAGGGGGTCCCTGTGGCCAGGAAAGGGAGCGCACGGGTTCTCGGTGTTGAGGGAAGTGGACGGTGGGGGCTGGGAAAGGCAGGAATGGGGGTCCAGGGGGTCCCGGAGTCAAGGAAAAGCGGGAATTTGGGTCTCCGAGAGGGGGAGGGCCAGGAAAAGGGGTGGAGGGGCATTGGTGCTGGATAAGGGGGTGCAGGGGGGTCCCGGTGCGGGGGAAAGGGATGGAGGGGGACCCCAGGACCCAAAATGGGGCTCAGGGGGGTCCCGTGCCCGGATAAGGCGGTTCAGGGGGGTCCCGGTCTCGGGCAGTCCCACTCCCGTCGCCCCCCGGCTCCCCCAGGAGCCCCAGGAGCCCCCCAGCCCCAGCGCTGGAGCCATCGCAGCCGCCCCCGATCGCGGCTCTGGCGCAGTTTGGGAGACGCCAAAGTGCCCGAGGGAGCGCGGGGGGAGGGAAAAGGGGAATTCCAGGGAACTGCCCGGGATCCCCTCCTGGAACCCCTCGGGATCCCTCAGGGATCCATCTGGGACCCTCCAGGGCCGCGCCCTGCGGGACCCCCGGGCTCCTCTCGCCCTCTCTCCTCTCCCTTTCCTTCGGGTTGTGATCAATACACATTATAGGATTGGCTTTGTGCAAATGTTACAGTGAATAACTCTATGGGTTATGTTGGAAACTTGTGCTGTATTGAGTCTCTTTTAGTAGGATGTTAAATATCGTTTTTAGGCTATAGCACAGTATTAAAATAGAAACTATGTGATGTAAGATGCTTTTAACTAGCTCAAGGCATGGAAAAGATAATCAAGAAACTCTTCACATTTTCCCATCTGGACAGAGATAACAGCAACAGACACCCAAACCCCAAAGGAAGAATTTATTGCCTCCGTTCTTGGGGAGTTTGAGGCTTGGTGGAGCCACAGGAGGATTGATTTGCAGGATGGAATGATGGGGGGGGAGCTGAAATGAAGCAGAAACACCCAAAGTGGAAAGGAACGTTTGAATCATGGATGGGATTTATGAATATGCAACAGGCTGTTGCTTTTCAGGGATGAACCTTTGTTATCCAGGTGTGCCCTTTGGTGGAATGCCAGGCACCCGGGCCTCTGTGAACTTCTGCTTTTTATGTCTCTTATTGTCTGATTTTTATTATGAATAAACTATTAAAATTTTAACAGAAAGTGAACCACGTTTTTCACAAAAACCCCAGAGCGGCTGCAGAGCCCCGTGCCCAGCTCGGGTTTCCCAGGAAAGGGAGGCCTGGGGGTGAGGAGCCCCGGGCTGGCCGGGAATGGGGGTCTGGGGGTCCCCGGGGGGACAGAAACAGGGGATCCAGGGCTGGGAGAGGAGGAGCCCCGGGAAAGGGGGTGCAGGGGGGTGTGGGGGGGGATAAGGGGGTGCAGGGGGGTCCCGGAGCAGGGGAAGGACACGCAGGGGGGTCCCAGTGCCCGGGAATGGGGCAGGGGTGGGGGGGGGGGGGCAGGATCTGGGAAACGGCGGCGGCTGCCGGGAAGGGACTGGGACAGACTGGGATGGACTGGGATGGACTGGGATGGACTGGGACAGGCTGGGATGGACTGGGACAGACTGGGATGTACTGGGATGGTCTGGGATGGACTGGGACAGGCTGGGATGGACTGGGACAGACTGGGATGGACTGGGACAGACTGGGATGGGACTGGGACAGGCTGGGATGGACTGGGACAGACTGGGATGGGACTGGGACAGGCTGGGATGGACTGGGACAGGCTGGGATGGGACTGGGACAGGCTGGGATGGGACTGGGACAGGCTGGGATGGACTGGGACAGGCTGGGATGGACTGGGACAGACTGGGATGGGACTGGGACAGGCTGGGATGGACTGGGACAGGCTGGGATGGACTGGGAGAGGCTGGGATGGACTGGGACAGGCTGGGATGGACTGGGACAGACTGGGCCAGACTGGGACAGACTGGGATGGACTGGGATGGACTGGGACAGGCTGGGAGCAGAACCCATTAGGAGCAGAACTGGGGCACCAGGGATCATACCGGGATATACTGGGACCACGCTGAGGGCTACTGGGAGCAGAACTGGGGACAACTGGGCTATACTGGGAGAGACTGGGAGTGGTTTGGATCATCCTGGTGATAGTATAGGCTTAAAATGATTTCTGAGGTAGCAGGGCCCGAGAAGGGGACATTGGCTTCACTGCAGCCAGGATGTTATTCCATGCTATTGTTTTAACCAAATCAAGTATAACTTTGCTCAGGTAATGGGAGAGAAGGGGGGATGATGGTGATTCTTAATAAAGTACGTAGGCCTTGAGAATAAAGTTAGGTCAGGTGGATCTGTACCTGTATAATCATCAGTACAATAAATGACATTATTGTTAATTGTAGCATTAGTTTGATAACTAAATATGATTATTGTCTTAAACCAGAATCTTAAGCAAGAATCACGAGAATCATTGTTACATGTTTAGGCTTGGGTAGAATCAATGGAACAATGGGGTTTAATGATTAACATGTATCCTTATGTAACAAGAAAAGTATAAAAACTGTGTTATTTTTCCATTTCAGGGGAGTTGGATTTGGGTCCCTCTCCCAATTCCCAGAGCTCTCAATAAAGCACTGCAGGCAGTCATTCCATGACTGTGAGTTCTTTCCTATGGTACCATTTTGGTGACCCAGATGGGACCTTGTGAGCGCTGCCGAGGCCCTCCCGACCGGACCACGCTCCAGCCGGCACCGAGGGATTCTCAGGGAGCCCGGGACCCCCTGCCACTCACAACATCCCCTGGGAAAAGAGGTAAGGTGCTTTATTATTTGGTTTGGTCTGGGTGCCTGCCTGTAAGACGTGGCAAAAGCTGCTCATGGTTGGGATAAGGAATTCCTGGTATTGCCCAGGCAGCCGTCCATCAGTCAATTGCGAAAGCGTTGCAGGTTTGGCATCAGTGGTGTTATGTAGTTGTAATATGGAGAAGCTGAAAGGGTTAAAAGGGGTTTTGGGCAGCAATGCCCCCATTCCGTGCACTTCTCCTTTGGGGTGCTTATTAGCACATTGGAAATGGTAATTTTGGGCAAGAGTTACGTAAAACTAAGTTGATTGATTATTGTAACACTCGGTGGTCAGAATATGCCTTGCAGAATGGGAAAACGTAACCGGAAAACGGGTCTTTGCAATCTGACATGATCTCAGTTATTGATGCTTTAGAAGTGTTGTATGTTGGTTTGTTTCTTTTCTATTTACAGGAAAAGCCAGAGTGGCTGGCTGAGTGTGGGTTAATGATTGTTAAAATACCTGAAAACAATCAGTGTCTGGTTTGCATCCAAGATAAGTGTTGTGTAGAGCACCTGGCTTTGGGAAAAGGAGGGGAGGTGATTTGGAAGCCGATTTACTAATAGGACCCACTGCCCCTACCAACGCTCCCTCAGCATTAAGTTCCACTCCACTTACTCTCTACCCCACCTGATTCTGTTTCCTCTTCCCTGCTTACACCTATCCAAAATGCTTCTCCTGGCTATCCCCCTCCCCTGCTGACGCCTGCTCAAAGATTTATCCCTCTACTGACCCTCCTCTCCCACCTAGGCCTATGTCATCAGCTCCTGTCCCCTCTACCCCCCAGTCCTCCTCTGCCAGAGTCACCCACTGCTTCCATCCCTGACAACTATCAGGATTTGACTGTGGGGTGGGGATGAAGGGGAGGGAGATGCAGAAGGGACAGAACAGAAAGCAGTGATAGTGAAGAGGATAGCTCAGATGCAGCCAGGAAATATACTGATCTTCAGATAGACAGTGAGCAAGCAAGGGTTCAGATCACCTTTCTTTTTCTAGGCCAATCACAGGAGGACGTTACAGAAACTGGAAGGCGAAAAGTTAAGAAGTTTGGACAAGCTTTTAGAGGTGGCTTGGAAAGTGTTCAACAACTGAGACAAAGAGGTTGCTAAGAAACAAGGGCAGAGTCTTTTGGCACCCACACATACACATGTAAGGGTGTGGTGGTAGAACCGGTCGCGGTGGTAACAGAGGTGGTTTTGGCAGAGGCTGTGGAGGATTAAGAATAAATAAATTAGAAGGACATTGGAAGCGAGAGTGCCCAAACCAGTTTATCCTGACTAGTGAGCCTCAGATAGACAATGCACCCAGGATTATGGTCTTGTATGGAGGAGAACTCGGATCGAAGGAACCGATGGTCACTCTGTGCTTAAAAGGGAAGGAAGTTACCTTTCTTACAGGCACAGAGACTGCACATTCTGTATGGAACTATATAGAAGGGCAAATTGGGGTAAGTTGGCTGTAGTTATTGGAGCCACAGAGAAGGAAGAAGTACGCCCATTCTTGCAACCTCTAGATTGGAGCTTTAGGAATCAAGTTTCAACATGTGAATTTTTATATATGTCTGTGTGCAAGGCTCTGTTCTTAGGGCGTGATTTGCTGGCAGCTCTAGAGGCAGTGATTACTTTTGAGAATGGTGAACTTGTAATGAGGATTCCTGAGTCTAAAGCAGGAAAGATTTTAATGATAAAAGAAAAACCAACTCCTAATATTCCTAAGGAAGTAGAGGAAGCAGTGATTCCCTCTGTATGGGAAATGGATCTACCAGGGAAATCTAAATTGGCACAGCCAGTACATGTAGAATTGAAGGAAGGGGCAAGTGCCGTACGAATTAAACAGTATCCTATCAGGACAGAAACACGACAGGGAATAGCAAAGACCATTGATAAATTCCTAAAGTACCAAATTCTAGAAGAATGTGAATCAGAATGCAATACTCCAATATTCCTGGTAAAGAAACCTAATGGTGAGTATAGACTCATACATTTAAGGGATTTAAGGGGCATAAATGAGATAACCAAAGACATTCATCCAGTAGTTGCCAATCCTTATACATTGCCAGCATCTGTAAAAGAGATATACAAGTGGTTTACTGTAATTGATTTAAAAAATGCCTTTTTCTGCATACCCCTTGACCAAGATAGCAGGAAACTATTTGCCTTTTGAGTGGGAACATCCAGAAAGTGGAAGGAAGACCCAGCTCACCTGGGCTCAATTACTGATGAAGTACAAGAACTCCCCCAACCTATTTGGGAGCCAATTGGCAAAGGAACTGGAAATCTGGACTAAAGGAGGACAGGTGCCAAGAGACCAATACCTAATACTTCAGTATGTAGATGATACTTTGATTGCAACTGAGGAAGAAGCAACCTGCATAAAGGTAACACTTGAGATTTTAAATTCATTGGGAATGGGAGGATATAAGGTGTCCAGAGAAAAAGCACAAATTGCCCAACAGCCTGTGATATATCTGGGATGCAAAATCTCAAAAGGGCAAAGAAAACTAGGTACTAATCATATCCAAGCTATTTGTGCCATTCCAGAACCCCAGAATCTACATGAGCTGCGGATCTTCCTTGGGATGGCTGGGTGGTGTCGTCTGTGGATCATGGACTATGGACTGATTGTGGAACCCTTGTATGAGGCCCAGAAGATGCAGCCGTTCACCTGGGGGAAACCACAGAGAGAGGCCTTTCAGACACTGAAGGAAGCACTGACGACTGCTCCTGTTCTAGGGTTACCTGATCTGTCCAAAGACTTTCAGCTGTACGTACATGAAAGGCAGCGATTGGCACTGGGAGTCCTGACCCAACAACGGGGAAGCTGGAAAAGGCCGGTGGGTTACTTTTCCAAACAACTTGACAATGTAAGTGCTGGATGGCCTTCATGTCTACGGGCAGTGGCAGCTACTGTGCTGCTGATACAAGAGGCCAGGAAGCTCATGATGGGAAGACACATACATATCTTTGTGCCACATATGGTGATCACGGTTTTGGAGCAAAAGGGAGGCCACTGGTTCTCTCCAAGGATCATGAAATTCCAGGTAACCCTGACTGAGCAGGATGACGTGACTCTGAAGACCACTAACCTTTTGAATCCAGCCTCATTTCTAGGTACCACAGCTGAGGAAGGTCCACTAGAACATGACTGTGTGGAGGTAATCGAGCACACCTATGCAGCAAGGGCAGACCTGAAAGACGTCCCTCTGGAGCAACCAGAATGGGAACTCTTCACAGATGGAAGCAGCTTCATGGAAAATGGAATCAGACCCACCAGATATGCAGTAAACACAGCCAAAGTACACGGTGGAAGACGACAGGTTAGCATGTCTGCTGGAAGCACGGAAGAACCCAGAAAGATGGTATGTAACTGCACAAGGGCAAATAGTGGTACCTCCCTTGGTAATGAGAAAAATTTTACAAATAAAACATGAGTGTCACTGGGGTGCAGAGGTATTGGTAACGTTGATAAAATGACACCTGATCTCTTCACAGATGCAAACAATGGCAAAATCAATAATGTTAAAATGTGAGACCTGCTTAAAGAACAATCCAGTGGCTAGACAACAGGGACAGTTAGGGAAAATTCAGATAGGAATAGAACCAGGAAATTATTGGCAGGTAGATTTTGCAGAACTACCCAGAGCTCAGGGATACAAGTACCTGTTAGTAGGGGTTGACACCTTTTCTGGATGGCCAGAAGCCCTTCCCTGTCGCACCAGTCAAGCAAAGGATACAGTTAAGTTGTTGCTGCAGGAGATTATTCCCAGGTTTGGGGTGCCTCTAGGGATATCATCGGACAGAGGTCCACATTTTGTAGCTACAGTGGTACAGGAAGTAAGTATATTATTGGGAATATCTTGGGACTTCCACACACCATAGGAATCTCCTAACCCTAATCCAAATGTACATATCATGATGTGTATAATTATGTTCTGTCTCTCAGGAGAGCTTTAGCTCGGCTCCGAAGTGTCCTGGTGTGGAATAGGCCACTGACTCTCGAGAATCCAGTCCACGATATCAAACCAGGAGATGAGGTGTACACCAGAGCCTGGAAGGAAGAACCATTGAAAGAGAGGTGGACTGGCCCTCATCAGGTACTGCTAACCACCTTCACAGCAGTCAAAGTGGCTGGAGTGGAACCCTGGATACACTAGACTCGAGTGAAGAAGGTCCTTTGAGGAGTTCAGTCGTGGGCTGTGCAAGCTGTGGGACCAACAAAGCTGAGGATAAAACGTCTGTAACTGTTTCAAATGATATCAGTAACTATGCTCATGCTCGTGCTCATCTTGTGGTTAATGTTAATTTTATGGATGCTAATGTCACCAGTAGGGAATGCTGCTGCTTTGGGATATGGAATGCAACAAGGTCGATCAATCGCTCTTCATTCTAGGATGAAGAGAGAAGTGCAAACAGAGACACAGGTAATAGAAGCTCCTAATACAATTCGGGCTGAAAATGTGATGATTGGATTGGTTAAAGACTTTGCCAAAATACAAAATACTAGTTGAATAACAGCTTGTCTGCTGATACCAATGGCAGCAAGAGACCCAATAAGTTGAGGAATCTTAACATCAAAATTACCTGATATAAAAAGGAACAAAACAGTTAAATGTAAACAGGTGCCAGAGTCAAGGGTTGTGGTTACAGGGGAATCAGACACAAACAAGACAAAATGGAATCTTGGATTGTAGTGGGATGTAGCAGGAGTACAATCTGGAGTCTGGGGCAATTTGTATGGGCAACAAGTGGTGGGACATGGATGACACACCTGCCAGTGGACAGGGAATTAAAAGAAATTACCATGGGCATCCCCACTTAATGTCCAATTTGGAAAAGGTCTCCATTTAATGGGAGCCATGAGCCCCTGCAGGTAAGAGCAAAACAAGATGTCCCAAATAATAAGAATCAAGGTGACACCCGGCAGGAACCCTCTAGTGGAGTAAAGCTTGGGTGGGCCCTGGAGTCTTTGTTCAGTCCTGTTGCGAACTATTGAAATTGTAATTGAAATGCTGTATAGGCTCACAGGTCAGGTAGACAGATTAGCCAGAGTCACGAGAGAAGGATTTAGAGAACTCAATATGCAATTACAAGCCACTACCAAAATGACCTTACAAAACTGATTGGCTCTGGATATGCTACTTTTAAAAGGGCATGGAGTGTGTGGATATTTGAAAGGACAAATTGACCACTGCTGTGTCCACATCCCGAATGTAACTGCAGATGTGGAACATGATATTAGTCAGATAAGACAAATAGAACACGAGGCACAAGAGGAGCAAAAGGATTTAGCTACTACCTGGTTAGATAAAATTTTTAAGGATTAGGATGGAATGTGAGTTTGTGGGTAAAGTCTACACTTGAGAATCTGATAACTTTACTAATCATATTTCCAGTAATTTGGTTAGTTTTTAGAACCCTGAACAGAGAAATACAGAAAAGGTCATCCTGGAACAGAACAATAATGAAGACACTGATACGAGACAGAACTCCACATCCAGCACCTTTGATAGTATAGGCTTGGGTAGAATCAATGGAACAATGAGGTTTAATGATTAACATGTGTCCTTATGTAACAAGAAAAATATAAAAACTGTGTTATTTTTCGATTTCAGAGGAGTTGGATTTGGGTCCTGTCAGGGTCCGCAAACATATGCCGGGAACCTGATGGTTCGTTTTGGAGATCTCAAAGTGCAAAAGACACAACAGGGGACAAACCAGTTTGCTTAAACAAAAAATGCACTTTTATTTAGTGCCCACAATGCGATAGTAGGGAGAGAAAATAGAGAATAGTGAGAAAGATAGAGAAAGACGGGAAGGGGGATTATAGCTACCACGTGGAGAGTTGGAGGTCCTCAAGACGTAGAGATGCCCATAGACGCGATCTTCTCCAGTGGGGTGATCACAAAGGGTGCACGGGATCCGCAGAGTCTTTATAGGCTGGTCAGGAAGAGGACCAAGGCGAGTGGAACGGAGCCAAAGAGGGCACAGGGCCAAGGCAGGCACCTGCGTCAAAGTTGGGTGCTCAGGAACGAGCGGCAAGCTGCGCCCTTCTAGCACGGTCAGTATAGTCAGCTCAGTCCACTGTAATGAGCTACTATTGTTCTTGCATTCCGTTCCCGTGGAGACGAACATCAGTCCTCGGCAGGCGCCCCACCTCAGCCAGGCCAGGGGCTCTCCCCAGTCTCTTCGCGGGTCTTGGTCTTCAACCATCGGAGACAGTTGTGAGGCATAACACATCCTCGGACAGACTCTGACACCCTCCCCTTGTGTTCTTTCACTGGTCTATGTATTGTACTCCTGCCTTGTGTTCCTCTCCCATGTGACCCTTATTGCTTGGAAACTGTGTCCTCTCCCAAGACCTCCCCCGCTTATAAGCCTCTGCCAGCCCAGGTTCTGCCCCCTTTTTCTGTCCCCGACCCTCCGGGGAATAAACACCTTTGGAAATCACAATGGAGGCCTCTCCCTGTTCCTTGTCCCTGCCCATGGACACAACTTCCATCTGTGCCCCGCAGCTGCTTCGAGCTACAGCCACAGCCACACCCCGGATGGTGTCAGCCCTGGGGGGGGCGGCCACTCTTGGGGACGGTGCCGGGAGCAGCTGGGCAGAAGAACTCCGGCCTCGAGTCACACCAGGGTCTCCCAGCACAGCCAGATCCGCTGGGCCTGGGGTCCCCAAAGCCCTCAGCAAGCCCCAAGGCCCTCCCAGGAACCCTCAGCTCCCTCAAACCCAGCATCCCCCACAGCCCCTAAAAGTTCCCCCCATGGCACCGGCCATGGCCATGTCCCCACATGTCACTGGCTGTGTCCCACCCTGTCCTCACCCGTGGCTGTCTCCCCACAATGTTTCCATCCCTGTCATTGTCCCCCACGTCCTCATCTGTACCCGTGTTCCCCCGTGTCCCCATGAATGACCATGTACCCCCCAAATATCCATGTGTCCCATGTCACTCTCCACGTCTATGTCCCCTGTCATCCCAACCATGTCTTAGTTCGATGTCTTTATTTTTACCACAGTGTTGGATATTTTAAATGAAGAGAAAGGAAAAGCAAATGAAGGCCAAAAGAAAAGGATTTCCCTGTCTGGGCCAGCTGAGGATCCACATGCTTAGATGGGAGGGAAGTACCATTTTTGGAGGGGTTTCCACCGCAATCTCCAAAATCTTGGTCTTTGCCCCAGATCATCACCATTTGGCTGTGGAAGACACTCTTGGGCAATAGGAAATCAAAATCATGGAATCCCTGAGGTTGGAAAACACCTCCAAGACTATCCAGTATTTATTGATGCCCCCATGTTGGAGTTGAGACGGCCATGAACTCAGAGTGCTTCAACAAAACTTCAGAGGCCTTCAAGTATCAGCACCTTGTTATCTAGAAGTTCTTCATACCTTTTCTATGTAGCAATCCTCCAGGCAGCTCCACACAGCTCAGGCTCTTTTTCTCCTTCTTCTCTCTTTCTTTGGCAGTTCCAGCTCACTGCTTCCTGTCCCTAGAAAAGCCACTGAACCCTGTCTGTCCCTCATGCAGTGGCTCACCTTATCTGTCCCTTGCCCAGCCTCCTGTCCCTTCCTCCTCACAGCACGGCCAGCAGATGCCAACTGACTCTCTACCAACTAACTCACTTTTGTATCACACCCATAGCTGTGAGGGCAAGGCTGTTCTCACTCTTCAGTAATTAACACAGCTGCAATATATAGGGGCAGGATTGCCCTTTACACTACATCTGTCTCCCCATACCCCCAG
>NW_028154327.1:0-25976 GCF_965231275.1 Zosterops lateralis
CAGGTCTACCCACCGCTTCCCTAGGCAGGAACCAAGTCCGGCCGCGGAGAGCAGGTCTACCCCGGAAGCGAGGCCGGCCGCGGAGAGCAGGTCTACCCACAGCCTCCCTAGGCAGGAACCAAGTCCGGCCGCGGAGACCAGGTCTACCCCGGAAGCGAGGCCGGCCGCGGAGAGCAGGTCTACCCACAGCTTCCCTAGGCAGGAACTAAGTCCGGCCGCGGAGAGCAGGTCTACCCACCGCTTCCCTAGGCAGGAACTAAGTCCGGCCGCGGACAGCAGGTCTACCCACAGCCTCCCTAGGCAGGAACTAAGTCCGGCCGCGGACAGCAGGTCTACCCACAGCCTCCCTAGGCAGGAACCAAGTCCGGCCGCGGAGAGCAGGTCTACCCACCGCTTCCCTAGGCAGGAACCAAGTCCGGCCGCGGAGACCAGGTCTACCCCGGAAGCGAGGCCGGCCGCGGAGAGCAGGTCTACCCACAGCCTCCCTAGGCAGGAACCAAGTCCGGCCGCGGAGACCAGGTCTACCCCGGAAGCGAGGCCGGCCGCGGAGAGCAGGTCTACCCACAGCTTCCCTAGGCAGGAACGAAGTCCGGCCGCGGACAGCAGGTCTACCCACAGCTTCCCTAGGCAGGAACCGAGTCCGGCCGCGGAGACCAGGTCTACCCACAGCCTCCCTAGGCAGGAACCGAGTCCGGCCGCGGAGACCAGGTCTACCCACCGCTTCCCTAGGCAGGAACGAAGTCCGGCCGCGGAGAGCAGGTCTACCCACCGCTTCCCTAGGCAGGAACCGAGTCCGGCCGCGGAGACCAGGTCTACCCCGGAAGCGAGGCCGGCCGCGGACAGCAGGTCTACCCACCGCTTCCCTAGGCAGGAACTAAGTCCGGCCGCGGAGAGCAGGTCTACCCACCGCTTCCCTAGGCAGGAACTAAGTCCGGCCGCGGAGAGCAGGTCTACCCCGGAAGCGAGGCCGGCCGCGGAGAGCAGGTCTACCCACAGCTTCCCTAGGCAGGAACTAAGTCCGGCCGCGGAGAGCAGGTCTACCCACCGCTTCCCTAGGCAGGAACTGTGTCCGGCCGCGGACAGCAGGTCTACCCACAGCCTCCCTAGGCAGGAACCGAGTCCGGCCGCGGACAGCAGGTCTACCCACAGCCTCCCTAGGCAGGAACCAAGTCCGGCCGCGGAGACCAGGTCTACCTCGGGAGCCAGCGGCCGGGAACTGAGTCCGGCCGCGGACAGCAGGTCTACCCACAGCTTCCCTAAGCAGGAACCGAGTCCGGCCGCGGAGACCAGGTCTACCCCGGAAGCGAGGCCGGCCGCGGACAGCAGGTCTACCCACAGCTTCCCTAGGCAGGAACTAAGTCCGGCCGCGGAGAGCAGGTCTACCCACCGCTTCCCTAGGCAGGAACGAAGTCCGGCCGCGGACAGCAGGTCTACCCACCGCTTCCCTAGGCAGGAACTAAGTCCGGCCGCGGAGACCAGGTCTACCCCGGAACCGAGTCCGGCTTGCGGAGAGCAGGTCTACCCACCGCTTCTCTAGGCAGGAACTAAGTCCGGCCGCGGACAGCAGGTCTACCCACAGCCTCCCTAGGCAGGAACTAAGTCCGGCCGGGGAGAGCAGGTCTACCCACAGCTTCCCTAGGCAGGAACTAAGTCCGGCCGCGGAGAGCAGGTCTACCCACCGCTTCCCTAGGCAGGAACTAAGTCCGGCCGCGGACAGCAGGTCTACCCACAGCCTCCCTAGGCAGGAACTAAGTCCGGCCGCGGACAGCAGGTCTACCCACAGCCTCCCTAGGCAGGAACCAAGTCCGGCCGCGGAGAGCAGGTCTACCCACCGCTTCCCTAGGCAGGAACCAAGTCCGGCCGCGGAGAGCAGGTCTACCCCGGAAGCGAGGCCGGCCGCGGAGAGCAGGTCTACCCACAGCCTCCCTAGGCAGGAACCAAGTCCGGCCGCGGAGACCAGGTCTACCCCGGAAGCGAGGCCGGCCGCGGAGAGCAGGTCTACCCACAGCTTCCCTAGGCAGGAACTAAGTCCGGCCGCGGAGAGCAGGTCTACCCACCGCTTCCCTAGGCAGGAACTAAGTCCGGCCGCGGACAGCAGGTCTACCCACAGCCTCCCTAGGCAGGAACTAAGTCCGGCCGCGGACAGCAGGTCTACCCACAGCCTCCCTAGGCAGGAACCAAGTCCGGCCGCGGAGAGCAGGTCTACCCACCGCTTCCCTAGGCAGGAACCAAGTCCGGCCGCGGAGAGCAGGTCTACCCCGGAAGCGAGGCCGGCCGCGGAGAGCAGGTCTACCCACAGCCTCCCTAGGCAGGAACCAAGTCCGGCCGCGGAGACCAGGTCTACCCCGGAAGCGAGGCCGGCCGCGGAGAGCAGGTCTACCCACAGCTTCCCTAGGCAGGAACGAAGTCCGGCCGCGGACAGCAGGTCTACCCACAGCTTCCCTAGGCAGGAACCGAGTCCGGCCGCGGAGACCAGGTCTACCCACAGCCTCCCTAGGCAGGAACCGAGTCCGGCCGCGGAGACCAGGTCTACCCACCGCTTCCCTAGGCAGGAACGAAGTCCGGCCGCGGACAGCAGGTCTACCCACCGCTTCCCTAGGCAGGAACCGAGTCCGGCCGCGGAGACCAGGTCTACCCCGGAAGCGAGGCCGGCCGCGGACAGCAGGTCTACCCACCGCTTCCCTAGGCAGGAACTAAGTCCGGCCGCGGAGAGCAGGTCTACCCACCGCTTCCCTAGGCAGGAACTAAGTCCGGCCGCGGAGAGCAGGTCTACCCCGGAAGCGAGGCCGGCCGCGGAGAGCAGGTCTACCCACCGCTTCCCTAGGCAGGAACTAAGTCCGGCCGCGGAGAGCAGGTCTACCCACCGCTTCCCTAGGCAGGAACGAAGTCCGGCCGCGGACAGCAGGTCTACCCACCGCTTCCCTAGGCAGGAACTAAGTCCGGCCGCGGAGACCAGGTCTACCCCGGAACCGAGTCCGGCTTGCGGAGAGCAGGTCTACCCACCGCTTCTCTAGGCAGGAACTAAGTCCGGCCGCGGACAGCAGGTCTACCCACAGCCTCCCTAGGCAGGAACTGAGTCCGGCCGGGGAGAGCAGGTCTACCCACAGCTTCCCTAGGCAGGAACTAAGTCCGGCCGCGGAGAGCAGGTCTACCCACCGCTTCCCTAGGCAGGAACTAAGTCCGGCCGCGGACAGCAGGTCTACCCACAGCCTCCCTAGGCAGGAACTAAGTCCGGCCGCGGACAGCAGGTCTACCCACAGCCTCCCTAGGCAGGAACCAAGTCCGGCCGCGGAGAGCAGGTCTACCCACCGCTTCCCTAGGCAGGAACCAAGTCCGGCCGCGGAGAGCAGGTCTACCCCGGAAGCGAGGCCGGCCGCGGAGAGCAGGTCTACCCACAGCCTCCCTAGGCAGGAACCAAGTCCGGCCGCGGAGACCAGGTCTACCCCGGAAGCGAGGCCGGCCGCGGAGAGCAGGTCTACCCACAGCTTCCCTAGGCAGGAACTAAGTCCGGCCGCGGAGAGCAGGTCTACCCACCGCTTCCCTAGGCAGGAACTAAGTCCGGCCGCGGACAGCAGGTCTACCCACAGCCTCCCTAGGCAGGAACTAAGTCCGGCCGCGGACAGCAGGTCTACCCACAGCCTCCCTAGGCAGGAACCAAGTCCGGCCGCGGAGAGCAGGTCTACCCACCGCTTCCCTAGGCAGGAACCAAGTCCGGCCGCGGAGAGCAGGTCTACCCCGGAAGCGAGGCCGGCCGCGGAGAGCAGGTCTACCCACAGCCTCCCTAGGCAGGAACCAAGTCCGGCCGCGGAGACCAGGTCTACCCCGGAAGCGAGGCCGGCCGCGGAGAGCAGGTCTACCCACCGCTTCCCTAGGCAGGAACGAAGTCCGGCCGCGGACAGCAGGTCTACCCACAGCTTCCCTAGGCAGGAACCGAGTCCGGCCGCGGAGACCAGGTCTACCCACAGCCTCCCTAGGCAGGAACCGAGTCCGGCCGCGGAGACCAGGTCTACCCACCGCTTCCCTAGGCAGGAACGAAGTCCGGCCGCGGACAGCAGGTCTACCCACCGCTTCCCTAGGCAGGAACCGAGTCCGGCCGCGGAGACCAGGTCTACCCCGGAAGCGAGGCCGGCCGCGGACAGCAGGTCTACCCACCGCTTCCCTAGGCAGGAACTAAGTCCGGCCGCGGAGAGCAGGTCTACCCACCGCTTCCCTAGGCAGGAACTAAGTCCGGCCGCGGAGACCAGGTCTACCCCGGAAGCGAGGCCGGCCGCGGAGAGCAGGTCTACCCACCGCTTCCCTAGGCAGGAACTAAGTCCGGCCGCGGAGAGCAGGTCTACCCACCGCTTCCCTAGGCAGGAACGAAGTCCGGCCGCGGACAGCAGGTCTACCCACCGCTTCCCTAGGCAGGAACTAAGTCCGGCCGCGGAGACCAGGTCTACCCCGGAACCGAGTCCGGCTTGCGGAGAGCAGGTCTACCCACCGCTTCTCTAGGCAGGAACTAAGTCCGGCCGCGGACAGCAGGTCTACCCACAGCCTCCCTAGGCAGGAACTGAGTCCGGCCGGGGAGAGCAGGTCTACCCACAGCTTCCCTAGGCAGGAACTAAGTCCGGCCGCGGAGAGCAGGTCTACCCACCGCTTCCCTAGGCAGGAACTAAGTCCGGCCGCGGACAGCAGGTCTACCCACAGCCTCCCTAGGCAGGAACTAAGTCCGGCCGCGGACAGCAGGTCTACCCACAGCCTCCCTAGGCAGGAACCAAGTCCGGCCGCGGAGAGCAGGTCTACCCACCGCTTCCCTAGGCAGGAACCAAGTCCGGCCGCGGAGAGCAGGTCTACCCCGGAAGCGAGGCCGGCCGCGGAGAGCAGGTCTACCCACAGCCTCCCTAGGCAGGAACCAAGTCCGGCCGCGGAGACCAGGTCTACCCCGGAAGCGAGGCCGGCCGCGGAGAGCAGGTCTACCCACAGCTTCCCTAGGCAGGAACTAAGTCCGGCCGCGGAGAGCAGGTCTACCCACCGCTTCCCTAGGCAGGAACTAAGTCCGGCCGCGGACAGCAGGTCTACCCACAGCCTCCCTAGGCAGGAACTAAGTCCGGCCGCGGACAGCAGGTCTACCCACAGCCTCCCTAGGCAGGAACCAAGTCCGGCCGCGGAGAGCAGGTCTACCCACCGCTTCCCTAGGCAGGAACCAAGTCCGGCCGCGGAGAGCAGGTCTACCCCGGAAGCGAGGCCGGCCGCGGAGAGCAGGTCTACCCACAGCCTCCCTAGGCAGGAACCAAGTCCGGCCGCGGAGACCAGGTCTACCCACAGCCTCCCTAGGCAGGAACCGAGTCCGGCCGCGGAGACCAGGTCTACCCACCGCTTCCCTAGGCAGGAACGAAGTCCGGCCGCGGACAGCAGGTCTACCCACCGCTTCCCTAGGCAGGAACCGAGTCCGGCCGCGGAGACCAGGTCTACCCCGGAAGCGAGGCCGGCCGCGGACAGCAGGTCTACCCACCGCTTCCCTAGGCAGGAACTAAGTCCGGCCGCGGACAGCAGGTCTACCCACAGCCTCCCTAGGCAGGAACTAAGTCCGGCCGGGGAGAGCAGGTCTACCCACAGCTTCCCTAGGCAGGAACTAAGTCCGGCCGCGGAGAGCAGGTCTACCCACCGCTTCCCTAGGCAGGAACCAAGTCCGGCCGCGGAGACCAGGTCTACCCCGGAAGCGAGGCCGGCCGCGGAGAGCAGGTCTACCCACCGCTTCTCTAGGCAGGAACCAAGTCCGGCCGCCGAGAGCAGGTCTACCCACCGCTTCCCTAGGCAGGAACTAAGTCCGGCCGCGGAGAGCAGGTCTACCCACCGCTTCCCTAGGCAGGAACGAAGTACGGCCGCGGAGACCAGGTCTACCCACAGCTTCCCTAGGCAGGAACTAAGTCCGGCCGCGGAGACCAGGTCTACCCACCGCTTCCCTAGGCAGGAACTAAGTCCGGCCGCGGAGAGCAGGTCTACCCCGGAACCGAGTCCGGCTTGCGGAGAGCAGGTCTACCCACAGCTTCCCTAGGCAGGAACCAAGTCCGGCCGCGGAGACCAGGTCTACCTGGGGAGCCAGCGGCCGGGAACTGAGTCCGGCCGCGGAGAGCAGGTCTACCCACCGCTTCCCTAGGCAGGAACTAAGTCCGGCCGCGGACAGCAGGTCTACCCACCGCTTCTCTAGGCAGGAACCAAGTCCGGCCGCGGACAGCAGGTCTACCCACCGCTTCTCTAGGCAGGAACCAAGTCCGGCCGCCGAGAGCAGGTCTACCCACCGCTTCCCTAGGCAGGAACTAAGTCCGGCCGCGGAGAGCAGGTCTACCCACCGCTTCCCTAGGCAGGAACTAAGTACGGCCGCGGAGAGCAGGTCTACCCACAGCTTCCCTAGGCAGGAACTAAGTCCGGCCGCGGACAGCAGGTCTACCCACAGCCCCCCTAGGCAGGAACCAAGTCCGGCCGCGGAGACCAGGTCTACCCACCGCTTCCCTAGGCAGGAACTAAGTCCGGCCGCGGAGAGCAGGTCTACCCACCGCTTCCCTCGGTAGGAACTAAGTCCGGCCGCGGACAGCAGGTCTACCCCGGAAGCGAGGCCGGCCGCGGAGAGCAGGTCTACCCACAGCTTCCCTAGGCAGGAACTAAGTCCGGCCGCGGAGAGCAGGTCTACCCACCGCTTCCCTAGGCAGGAACTAAGTCCGGCCGCGGAGAGCAGGTCTACCCCGGAAGCGAGGCCGGCCGCGGAGAGCAGGTCTACCCACAGCCTCCCTAGGCAGGAACCAAGTCCGGCCGCGGAGACCAGGTCTACCCCGGAAGCGAGGCCGGCCGCGGAGAGCAGGTCTACCCACAGCTTCCCTAGGCAGGAACTAAGTCCGGCCGCGGAGAGCAGGTCTACCCACCGCTTCCCTAGGCAGGAACCGAGTCCGGCCGCGGACAGCAGGTCTACCCACAGCCTCCCTAGGCAGGAACCGAGTCCGGCCGCGGAGAGCAGGTCTACCCACAGCCTCCCTAGGCAGGAACCGAGTCCGGCCGCGGAGAGCAGGTCTACCCACCGCTTCCCTAGGCAGGAACTAAGTCCGGCCGCGGAGACCAGGTCTACCCCGGAACCGAGTCCGGCTTGCGGAGAGCAGGTCTACCCACCGCTTCTCTAGGCAGGAACTAAGTCCGGCCGCGGACAGCAGGTCTACCCACAGCCTCCCTAGGCAGGAACTGAGTCCGGCCGGGGAGAGCAGGTCTACCCACAGCTTCCCTAGGCAGGAACTAAGTCCGGCCGCGGAGAGCAGGTCTACCCACCGCTTCCCTAGGCAGGAACTAAGTCCGGCCGCGGACAGCAGGTCTACCCACAGCCTCCCTAGGCAGGAACCAAGTCCGGCCGCGGAGAGCAGGTCTACCCACCGCTTCCCTAGGCAGGAACCAAGTCCGGCCGCGGAGAGCAGGTCTACCCCGGAAGCGAGGCCGGCCGCGGAGAGCAGGTCTACCCACAGCCTCCCTAGGCAGGAACCAAGTCCGGCCGCGGAGACCAGGTCTACCCCGGAAGCGAGGCCGGCCGCGGAGAGCAGGTCTACCCACAGCTTCCCTAGGCAGGAACTAAGTCCGGCCGCGGAGAGCAGGTCTACCCACCGCTTCCCTAGGCAGGAACTAAGTCCGGCCGCGGACAGCAGGTCTACCCACAGCCTCCCTAGGCAGGAACTAAGTCCGGCCGCGGACAGCAGGTCTACCCACAGCCTCCCTAGGCAGGAACCAAGTCCGGCCGCGGAGAGCAGGTCTACCCACCGCTTCCCTAGGCAGGAACCAAGTCCGGCCGCGGAGAGCAGGTCTACCCCGGAAGCGAGGCCGGCCGCGGAGAGCAGGTCTACCCACAGCCTCCCTAGGCAGGAACCAAGTCCGGCCGCGGAGACCAGGTCTACCCCGGAAGCGAGGCCGGCCGCGGAGAGCAGGTCTACCCACAGCTTCCCTAGGCAGGAACGAAGTCCGGCCGCGGACAGCAGGTCTACCCACAGCTTCCCTAGGCAGGAACCGAGTCCGGCCGCGGAGACCAGGTCTACCCACAGCCTCCCTAGGCAGGAACCGAGTCCGGCCGCGGAGACCAGGTCTACCCACCGCTTCCCTAGGCAGGAACTAAGTCCGGCCGCGGAGAGCAGGTCTACCCACCGCTTCCCTAGGCAGGAACTAAGTACGGCCGCGGAGAGCAGGTCTACCCACAGCTTCCCTAGGCAGGAACTAAGTCCGGCCGCGGACAGCAGGTCTACCCACAGCCTCCC
Source organism: Zosterops lateralis (assembly GCF_965231275.1). Classification (NCBI taxonomy): domain Eukaryota; kingdom Metazoa; phylum Chordata; class Aves; order Passeriformes; family Zosteropidae; genus Zosterops; species Zosterops lateralis. The sequence goes on from NW_028154327.1 coordinate 8,259, forward strand.
TAGGCAGGAACCAAGTCCGGCCGCGGAGACCAGGTCTACCCACCGCTTCCCTAGGCAGGAACTAAGTCCGGCCGCGGAGAGCAGGTCTACCCACCGCTTCCCTCGGTAGGAACTAAGTCCGGCCGCGGACAGCAGGTCTACCCCGGAAGCGAGGCCGGCCGCGGAGAGCAGGTCTACCCACAGCTTCCCTAGGCAGGAACTAAGTCCGGCCGCGGAGAGCAGGTCTACCCACCGCTTCCCTAGGCAGGAACTAAGTCCGGCCGCGGAGAGCAGGTCTACCCACCGCTTCCCTAGGCAGGAACTGAGTCCGGCCGCGGACAGCAGGTCTACCCACAGCCTCCCTAGGCAGGAACCGAGGCCGGCCGCGGACAGCAGGTCTACCCACAGCCTCCCTAGGCAGGAACCAAGTCCGGCCGCGGAGACCAGGTCTACCTCGGGAGCCAGCGGCCGGGAACTGAGTCCGGCCGCGGAGAGCAGGTCTACCCACAGCCTCCCTAGGCAGGAACCGAGTCCGGCCGCGGAGAGCAGGTCTACCCACAGCCTCCCTAGGCAGGAACCGAGTCCGGCCGCGGAGAGCAGGTCTACCCACCGCTTCCCTAGGCAGGAACTAAGTCCGGCCGCGGAGACCAGGTCTACCCCGGAACCGAGTCCGGCTTGCGGAGAGCAGGTCTACCCACCGCTTCTCTAGGCAGGAACTAAGTCCGGCCGCGGACAGCAGGTCTACCCACAGCCTCCCTAGGCAGGAACTGAGTCCGGCCGGGGAGAGCAGGTCTACCCACAGCTTCCCTAGGCAGGAACTAAGTCCGGCCGCGGAGAGCAGGTCTACCCACCGCTTCCCTAGGCAGGAACTAAGTTCGGCCGCGGACAGCAGGTCTACCCACAGCCTCCCTAGGCAGGAACTAAGTCCGGCCGCGGACAGCAGGTCTACCCACAGCCTCCCTAGGCAGGAACCAAGTCCGGCCGCGGAGAGCAGGTCTACCCACCGCTTCCCTAGGCAGGAACCAAGTCCGGCCGCGGAGAGCAGGTCTACCCCGGAAGCGAGGCCGGCCGCGGAGAGCAGGTCTACCCACAGCCTCCCTAGGCAGGAACCAAGTCCGGCCGCGGAGACCAGGTCTACCCCGGAAGCGAGGCCGGCCGCGGAGAGCAGGTCTACCCACAGCTTCCCTAGGCAGGAACTAAGTCCGGCCGCGGAGAGCAGGTCTACCCACCGCTTCCCTAGGCAGGAACTAAGTCCGGCCGCGGACAGCAGGTCTACCCACAGCCTCCCTAGGCAGGAACTAAGTCCGGCCGCGGACAGCAGGTCTACCCACAGCCTCCCTAGGCAGGAACCAAGTCCGGCCGCGGAGAGCAGGTCTACCCACCGCTTCCCTAGGCAGGAACCAAGTCCGGCCGCGGAGAGCAGGTCTACCCCGGAAGCGAGGCCGGCCGCGGAGAGCAGGTCTACCCACAGCTTCCCTAGGCAGGAACGAAGTCCGGCCGCGGACAGCAGGTCTACCCACAGCTTACCTAGGCAGGAACCGAGTCCGGCCGCGGACAGCAGGTCTACCCACAGCCTCCCTAGGCAGGAACCGAGTCCGGCCGCGGAGACCAGGTCTACCCACCGCTTCCCTAGGCAGGAACGAAGTCCGGCCGCGGACAGCAGGTCTACCCACCGCTTCCCTAGGCAGGAACCGAGTCCGGCCGCGGAGACCAGGTCTACCCCGGAAGCGAGGCCGGCCGCGGACAGCAGGTCTACCCACTGCTTCCCTAGGCAGGAACTAAGTCCGGCCGCGGAGAGCAGGTCTACCCACCGCTTCCCTAGGCAGGAACTAAGTCCGGCCGCGGAGAGCAGGTCTACCCCGGAAGCGAGGCCGGCCGCGGAGAGCAGGTCTACCCACAGCTTCCCTAGGCAGGAACTAAGTCCGGCCGCGGAGAGCAGGTCTACCCACCGCTTCCCTAGGCAGGAACTGTGTCCGGCCGCGGACAGCAGGTCTACCCACAGCCTCCCTAGGCAGGAACCGAGTCCGGCCGCGGACAGCAGGTCTACCCACAGCCTCCCTAGGCAGGAACCAAGTCCGGCCGCGGAGACCAGGTCTACCTCGGGAGCCAGCGGCCGGGAACTGAGTCCGGCCGCGGACAGCAGGTCTACCCACAGCTTCCCTAGGCAGGAACTAAGTCCGGCCGCGGAGAGCAGGTCTACCCACCGCTTCCCTAGGCAGGAACTGAGTCCGGCCGCGGACAGCAGGTCTACCCACAGCCTCCCTAGGCAGGAACCGAGGCCGGCCGCGGACAGCAGGTCTACCCACAGCCTCCCTAGGCAGGAACCAAGTCCGGCCGCGGAGACCAGGTCTACCTCGGGAGCCAGCGGCCGGGAACTGAGTCCGGCCGCGGAGAGCAGGTCTACCCACAGCCTCCCTAGGCAGGAACCGAGTCCGGCCGCGGAGAGCAGGTCTACCCACAGCCTCCCTAGGCAGGAACCGAGTCCGGCCGCGGAGAGCAGGTCTACCCACCGCTTCCCTAGGCAGGAACTAAGTCCGGCCGCGGAGACCAGGTCTACCCCGGAACCGAGTCCGGCTTGCGGAGAGCAGGTCTACCCACCGCTTCTCTAGGCAGGAACTAAGTCCGGCCGCGGACAGCAGGTCTACCCACAGCCTCCCTAGGCAGGAACTGAGTCCGGCCGGGGAGAGCAGGTCTACCCACAGCTTCCCTAGGCAGGAACTAAGTCCGGCCGCGGAGAGCAGGTCTACCCACCGCTTCCCTAGGCAGGAACTAAGTTCGGCCGCGGACAGCAGGTCTACCCACAGCCTCCCTAGGCAGGAACTAAGTCCGGCCGCGGACAGCAGGTCTACCCACAGCCTCCCTAGGCAGGAACCAAGTCCGGCCGCGGAGAGCAGGTCTACCCACCGCTTCCCTAGGCAGGAACCAAGTCCGGCCGCGGAGAGCAGGTCTACCCCGGAAGCGAGGCCGGCCGCGGAGAGCAGGTCTACCCACAGCCTCCCTAGGCAGGAACCAAGTCCGGCCGCGGAGACCAGGTCTACCCCGGAAGCGAGGCCGGCCGCGGAGAGCAGGTCTACCCACAGCTTCCCTAGGCAGGAACTAAGTCCGGCCGCGGAGAGCAGGTCTACCCACCGCTTCCCTAGGCAGGAACTAAGTCCGGCCGCGGACAGCAGGTCTACCCACAGCCTCCCTAGGCAGGAACTAAGTCCGGCCGCGGACAGCAGGTCTACCCACAGCCTCCCTAGGCAGGAACCAAGTCCGGCCGCGGAGAGCAGGTCTACCCACCGCTTCCCTAGGCAGGAACCAAGTCCGGCCGCGGAGAGCAGGTCTACCCCGGAAGCGAGGCCGGCCGCGGAGAGCAGGTCTACCCACAGCTTCCCTAGGCAGGAACGAAGTCCGGCCGCGGACAGCAGGTCTACCCACAGCTTCCCTAGGCAGGAACCGAGTCCGGCCGCGGACAGCAGGTCTACCCACAGCCTCCCTAGGCAGGAACCGAGTCCGGCCGCGGAGACCAGGTCTACCCACCGCTTCCCTAGGCAGGAACGAAGTCCGGCCGCGGACAGCAGGTCTACCCACCGCTTCCCTAGGCAGGAACCGAGTCCGGCCGCGGAGACCAGGTCTACCCCGGAAGCGAGGCCGGCCGCGGACAGCAGGTCTACCCACTGCTTCCCTAGGCAGGAACTAAGTCCGGCCGCGGAGAGCAGGTCTACCCACCGCTTCCCTAGGCAGGAACTAAGTCCGGCCGCGGAGAGCAGGTCTACCCCGGAAGCGAGGCCGGCCGCGGAGAGCAGGTCTACCCACAGCTTCCCTAGGCAGGAACTAAGTCCGGCCGCGGAGAGCAGGTCTACCCACCGCTTCCCTAGGCAGGAACTGTGTCCGGCCGCGGACAGCAGGTCTACCCACAGCCTCCCTAGGCAGGAACCGAGTCCGGCCGCGGACAGCAGGTCTACCCACAGCCTCCCTAGGCAGGAACCAAGTCCGGCCGCGGAGACCAGGTCTACCTCGGGAGCCAGCGGCCGGGAACTGAGTCCGGCCGCGGACAGCAGGTCTACCCACAGCTTCCCTAAGCAGGAACCGAGTCCGGCCGCGGAGACCAGGTCTACCCCGGAAGCGAGGCCGGCCGCGGAGAGCAGGTCTACCCACCGCTTCCCTAGGCAGGAACTAAGTCCGGCCGCGGAGAGCAGGTCTACCCCGGAACCGAGTCCGGCTTGCGGAGAGCAGGTCTACCCACAGCTTCCCTAGGCAGGAACCAAGTCCGGCCGCGGAGACCAGGTCTACCTGGGGAGCCAGCGGCCGGGAACTGAGTCCGGCCGCGGAGAGCAGGTCTACCCACCGCTTCCCTAGGCAGGAACTAAGTCCGGCCGCGGACAGCAGGTCTACCCACCGCTTCTCTAGGCAGGAACCAAGTCCGGCCGCGGAGAGCAGGTCTACCCACCGCTTCCCTAGGCAGGAACTAAGTACGGCCGCGGAGAGCAGGTCTACCCACAGCTTCCCTAGGCAGGAACTAAGTCCGGCCGCGGACAGCAGGTCTACCCACAGCCTCCCTAGGCAGGAACCAAGTCCGGCCGCGGAGACCAGGTCTACCCACCGCTTCCCTAGGCAGGAACTAAGTCCGGCCGCGGAGAGCAGGTCTACCCACCGCTTCCCTCGGTAGGAACTAAGTCCGGCCGCGGACAGCAGGTCTACCCCGGAAGCGAGGCCGGCCGCGGAGAGCAGGTCTACCCACAGCCTCCCTAGGCAGGAACTAAGTCCGGCCGCGGAGACCAGGTCTACCTCGGGAGCCAGCGGCCGGGAACTGAGTCCGGCCGCGGAGAGCAGGTCTACCCACAGCCTCCCTAGGCAGGAACCGAGTCCGGCCGCGGAGAGCAGGTCTACCCACAGCCTCCCTAGGCAGGAACCGAGTCCGGCCGCGGAGAGCAGGTCTACCCACCGCTTCCCTAGGCAGGAACTAAGTCCGGCCGCGGAGACCAGGTCTACCCCGGAACCGAGTCCGGCTTGCGGAGAGCAGGTCTACCCACCGCTTCTCTAGGCAGGAACTAAGTCCGGCCGCGGACAGCAGGTCTACCCACAGCCTCCCTAGTCTGGAACTGAGTCCGGCCGGGGAGAGCAGGTCTACCCACAGCTTCCCTAGGCAGGAACTAAGTCCGGCCGCGGAGAGCAGGTCTACCCACCGCTTCCCTAGGCAGGAACTAAGTCCGGCCGCGGACAGCAGGTCTACCCACAGCCTCCCTAGGCAGGAACTAAGTCCGGCCGCGGACAGCAGGTCTACCCACAGCCTCCCTAGGCAGGAACCAAGTCCGGCCGCGGAGAGCAGGTCTACCCACCGCTTCCCTAGGCAGGAACCAAGTCCGGCCGCGGAGAGCAGGTCTACCCCGGAAGCGAGGCCGGCCGCGGAGAGCAGGTCTACCCACAGCCTCCCTAGGCAGGAACCAAGTCCGGCCGCGGAGACCAGGTCTACCCCGGAAGCGAGGCCGGCCGCGGAGAGCAGGTCTACCCACAGCTTCCCTAGGCAGGAACTAAGTCCGGCCGCGGAGAGCAGGTCTACCCACCGCTTCCCTAGGCAGGAACTAAGTCCGGCCGCGGACAGCAGGTCTACCCACAGCCTCCCTAGGCAGGAACTAAGTCCGGCCGCGGACAGCAGGTCTACCCACAGCCTCCCTAGGCAGGAACCAAGTCCGGCCGCGGACAGCAGGTCTACCCACCGCTTCCCTAGGCAGGAACCAAGTCCGGCCGCGGAGAGCAGGTCTACCCCGGAAGCGAGGCCGGCCGCGGAGAGCAGGTCTACCCACAGCCTCCCTAGGCAGGAACCAAGTCCGGCCGCGGAGACCAGGTCTACCCCGGAAGCGAGGCCGGCCGCGGAGAGCAGGTCTACCCACAGCTTCCCTAGGCAGGAACCAAGTCCGGCCGCGGACAGCAGGTCTACCCACAGCTTCCCTAGGCAGGAACCGAGTCCGGCCGCGGAGACCAGGTCTACCCACAGCCTCCCTAGGCAGGAACCGAGTCCGGCCGCGGAGACCAGGTCTACCCACCACTTCCCTAGGCAGGAACTAAGTCCGGCCGCGGAGAGCAGGTCTACCCACCGCTTCCCTAGGCAGGAACTAAGTACGGCCGCGGAGAGCAGGTCTACCCACAGCTTCCCTAGGCAGGAACTAAGTCCGGCCGCGGACAGCAGGTCTACCCACAGCCTCCCTAGGCAGGAACCAAGTCCGGCCGCGGAGACCAGGTCTACCCACCGCTTCCCTAGGCAGGAACTAAGTCCGGCCGCGGAGAGCAGGTCTACCCACCGCTTCCCTCGGTAGGAACTAAGTCCGGCCGCGGACAGCAGGTCTACCCCGGAAGCGAGGCCGGCCGCGGAGAGCAGGTCTACCCACAGCTTCCCTAGGCAGGAACTAAGTCCGGCCGCGGAGAGCAGGTCTACCCACCGCTTCCCTAGGCAGGAACTAAGTCCGGCCGCGGAGAGCAGGTCTACCCACCGCTTCCCTAGGCAGGAACGAAGTACGGCCGCGGAGACCAGGTCTACCCACAGCTTCCCTAGGCAGGAACTAAGTCCGGCCGCGGAGACCAGGTCTACCCACCGCTTCCCTAGGCAGGAACCAAGTCCGGCCGCGGAGAGCAGGTCTACCCCGGAAGCGAGGCCGGCCGCGGAGAGCAGGTCTACCCACCGCTTCCCTAGGCAGGAACTAAGTCCGGCCGCGGAGAGCAGGTCTACCCCGGAACCGAGTCCGGCTTGCGGAGAGCAGGTCTACCCACAGCTTCCCTAGGCAGGAACCAAGTCCGGCCGCGGAGACCAGGTCTACCTGGGGAGCCAGCGGCCGGGAACTGAGTCCGGCCGCGGAGAGCAGGTCTACCCACCGCTTCCCTAAGCAGGAACTAAGTCCGGCCGCGGACAGCAGGTCTACCCACCGCTTCTCTAGGCAGGAACCAAGTCCGGCCGCGGACAGCAGGTCTACCCACCGCTTCTCTAGGCAGGAACCAAGTCCGGCCGCCGAGAGCAGGTCTACCCACAGCCTCCCTAGGCAGGAACCAAGTCCGGCCGCGGAGACCAGGTCTACCTCGGGAGCCAGCGGCCGGGAACTGAGTCCGGCCGCGGAGAGCAGGTCTACCCACAGCCTCCCTAAGCAGGAACCGAGTCCGGTCGCGGACAGCAGGTCTACCCACAGCCTCCCTAGGCAGGAACCGAGTCCGGCCGCGGAGAGCAGGTCTACCCACCGCTTCCCTAGGCAGGAACTAAGTCCGGCCGCGGAGACCAGGTCTACCCCGGAACCGAGTCCGGCTTGCGGAGAGCAGGTCTACCCACCGCTTCTCTAGGCAGGAACTAAGTCCGGCCGCGGACAGCAGGTCTACCCACAGCCTCCCTAGGCAGGAACTGAGTCCGGCCGGGGAGAGCAGGTCTACCCACAGCTTCCCTAGGCAGGAACTAAGTCCGGCCGCGGAGAGCAGGTCTACCCACCGCTTCCCTAGGCAGGAACTAAGTCCGGCCGCGGACAGCAGGTCTACCCACAGCCTCCCTAGGCAGGAACTAAGTCCGGCCGCGGACAGCAGGTCTACCCACAGCCTCCCTAGGCAGGAACCAAGTCCGGCCGCGGAGAGCAGGTCTACCCACCGCTTCCCTAGGCAGGAACCAAGTCCGGCCGCGGAGAGCAGGTCTACCCCGGAAGCGAGGCCGGCCGCGGAGAGCAGGTCTACCCACAGCCTCCCTAGGCAGGAACCAAGTCCGGCCGCGGAGACCAGGTCTACCCCGGAAGCGAGGCCGGCCGCGGAGAGCAGGTCTACCCACAGCTTCCCTAGGCAGGAACTAAGTCCGGCCGCGGAGAGCAGGTCTACCCACCGCTTCCCTAGGCAGGAACTAAGTCCGGCCGCGGACAGCAGGTCTACCCACAGCCTCCCTAGGCAGGAACTAAGTCCGGCCGCGGACAGCAGGTCTACCCACAGCCTCCCTAGGCAGGAACCAAGTCCGGCCGCGGAGAGCAGGTCTACCCACCGCTTCCCTAGGCAGGAACCAAGTCCGGCCGCGGAGAGCAGGTCTACCCCGGAAGCGAGGCCGGCCGCGGAGAGCAGGTCTACCCACAGCCTCCCTAGGCAGGAACCAAGTCCGGCCGCGGAGACCAGGTCTACCCCGGAAGCGAGGCCGGCCGCGGAGAGCAGGTCTACCCACAGCTTCCCTAGGCAGGAACGAAGTCCGGCCGCGGACAGCAGGTCTACCCACAGCTTCCCTAGGCAGGAACCGAGTCCGGCCGCGGAGACCAGGTCTACCCACAGCCTCCCTAGGCAGGAACCGAGTCCGGCCGCGGAGACCAGGTCTACCCACCGCTTCCCTAGGCAGGAACTAAGTCCGGCCGCGGAGAGCAGGTCTACCCACCGCTTCCCTAGGCAGGAACTAAGTACGGCCGCGGAGAGCAGGTCTACCCACAGCTTCCCTAGGCAGGAACTAAGTCCGGCCGCGGACAGCAGGTCTACCCACAGCCTCCCTAGGCAGGAACCAAGTCCGGCCGCGGAGACCAGGTCTACCCACCGCTTCCCTAGGCAGGAACTAAGTCCGGCCGCGGAGAGCAGGTCTACCCACCGCTTCCCTCGGTAGGAACTAAGTCCGGCCGCGGACAGCAGGTCTACCCCGGAAGCGAGGCCGGCCGCGGAGAGCAGGTCTACCCACAGCTTCCCTAGGCAGGAACTAAGTCCGGCCGCGGAGAGCAGGTCTACCCACCGCTTCCCTAGGCAGGAACTAAGTCCGGCCGCGGACAGCAGGTCTACCCACCGCTTCCCTAGGCAGGAACTGAGTCCGGCCGCGGACAGCAGGTCTACCCACAGCCTCCCTAGGCAGGAACCGAGGCCGGCCGCGGACAGCAGGTCTACCCACAGCCTCCCTAGGCAGGAACCAAGTCCGGCCGCGGAGACCAGGTCTACCTCGGGAGCCAGCGGCCGGGAACTGAGTCCGGCCGCGGAGAGCAGGTCTACCCACAGCCTCCCTAGGCAGGAACCGAGTCCGGCCGCGGAGAGCAGGTCTACCCACAGCCTCCCTAGGCAGGAACCGAGTCCGGCCGCGGAGAGCAGGTCTACCCACCGCTTCCCTAGGCAGGAACTAAGTCCGGCCGCGGAGACCAGGTCTACCCCGGAACCGAGTCCGGCTTGCGGAGAGCAGGTCTACCCACCGCTTCTCTAGGCAGGAACTAAGTCCGGCCGCGGACAGCAGGTCTACCCACAGCCTCCCTAGGCAGGAACTGAGTCCGGCCGGGGAGAGCAGGTCTACCCACAGCTTCCCTAGGCAGGAACTAAGTCCGGCCGCGGAGAGCAGGTCTACCCACCGCTTCCCTAGGCAGGAACTAAGTTCGGCCGCGGACAGCAGGTCTACCCACAGCCTCCCTAGGCAGGAACTAAGTCCGGCCGCGGACAGCAGGTCTACCCACAGCCTCCCTAGGCAGGAACCAAGTCCGGCCGCGGAGAGCAGGTCTACCCACCGCTTCCCTAGGCAGGAACCAAGTCCGGCCGCGGAGAGCAGGTCTACCCCGGAAGCGAGGCCGGCCGCGGAGAGCAGGTCTACCCACAGCCTCCCTAGGCAGGAACCAAGTCCGGCCGCGGAGACCAGGTCTACCCCGGAAGCGAGGCCGGCCGCGGAGAGCAGGTCTACCCACAGCTTCCCTAGGCAGGAACTAAGTCCGGCCGCGGAGAGCAGGTCTACCCACCGCTTCCCTAGGCAGGAACTAAGTCCGGCCGCGGACAGCAGGTCTACCCACAGCCTCCCTAGGCAGGAACTAAGTCCGGCCGCGGACAGCAGGTCTACCCACAGCCTCCCTAGGCAGGAACCAAGTCCGGCCGCGGAGAGCAGGTCTACCCACCGCTTCCCTAGGCAGGAACCAAGTCCGGCCGCGGAGACCAGGTCTACCCCGGAAGCGAGGCCGGCCGCGGAGAGCAGGTCTACCCACAGCTTCCCTAGGCAGGAACGAAGTCCGGCCGCGGACAGCAGGTCTACCCACAGCTTCCCTAGGCAGGAACCGAGTCCGGCCGCGGACAGCAGGTCTACCCACAGCCTCCCTAGGCAGGAACCGAGTCCGGCCGCGGAGACCAGGTCTACCCACCGCTTCCCTAGGCAGGAACGAAGTCCGGCCGCGGACAGCAGGTCTACCCACCGCTTCCCTAGGCAGGAACCGAGTCCGGCCGCGGAGACCAGGTCTACCCCGGAAGCGAGGCCGGCCGCGGACAGCAGGTCTACCCACTGCTTCCCTAGGCAGGAACTAAGTCCGGCCGCGGAGAGCAGGTCTACCCACCGCTTCCCTAGGCAGGAACTAAGTCCGGCCGCGGAGAGCAGGTCTACCCCGGAAGCGAGGCCGGCCGCGGAGAGCAGGTCTACCCACAGCTTCCCTAGGCAGGAACTAAGTCCGGCCGCGGAGAGCAGGTCTACCCACCGCTTCCCTAGGCAGGAACTGTGTCCGGCCGCGGACAGCAGGTCTACCCACAGCCTCCCTAGGCAGGAACCGAGTCCGGCCGCGGACAGCAGGTCTGCCCACAGCCTCCCTAGGCAGGAACCAAGTCCGGCCGCGGAGACCAGGTCTACCTCGGGAGCCAGCGGCCGGGAACTGAGTCCGGCCGCGGACAGCAGGTCTACCCACAGCTTCCCTAAGCAGGAACCGAGTCCGGCCGCGGAGACCAGGTCTACCCCGGAAGCGAGGCCGGCCGCGGAGAGCAGGTCTACCCACAGCTTCCCTAGGCAGGAACTAAGTCCGGCCGCGGAGAGCAGGTCTACCCACCGCTTCCCTAGGCAGGAACGAAGTCCGGCCGCGGACAGCAGGTCTACCCACCGCTTCTCTAGGCAGGAACTAAGTCCGGCCGCGGACAGCAGGTCTACCCACAGCCTCCCTAGGCAGGAACTAAGTCCGGCCGGGGAGAGCAGGTCTACCCACAGCTTCCCTAGGCAGGAACTAAGTCCGGCCGCGGAGAGCAGGTCTACCCACCGCTTCCCTAGGCAGGAACTAAGTCCGGCCGCGGACAGCAGGTCTACCCACAGCCTCCCTAGGCAGGAACTAAGTCCGGCCGCGGACAGCAGGTCTACCCACAGCCTCCCTAGGCAGGAACCAAGTCCGGCCGCGGAGAGCAGGTCTACCCACCGCTTCCCTAGGCAGGAACCAAGTCCGGCCGCGGAGAGCAGGTCTACCCCGGAAGCGAGGCCGGCCGCGGAGAGCAGGTCTACCCACAGCCTCCCTAGGCAGGAACCAAGTCCGGCCGCGGAGACCAGGTCTACCCCGGAAGCGAGGCCGGCCGCGGAGAGCAGGTCTACCCACAGCTTCCCTAGGCAGGAACTAAGTCCGGCCGCGGAGAGCAGGTCTACCCACCGCTTCCCTAGGCAGGAACTAAGTCCGGCCGCGGACAGCAGGTCTACCCACAGCCTCCCTAGGCAGGAACTAAGTCCGGCCGCGGACAGCAGGTCTACCCACAGCCTCCCTAGGCAGGAACCAAGTCCGGCCGCGGAGAGCAGGTCTACCCACCGCTTCCCTAGGCAGGAACCAAGTCCGGCCGCGGAGAGCAGGTCTACCCCGGAAGCGAGGCCGGCCGCGGAGAGCAGGTCTACCCACAGCCTCCCTAGGCAGGAACCAAGTCCGGCCGCGGAGACCAGGTCTACCCCGGAAGCGAGGCCGGCCGCGGAGAGCAGGTCTACCCACAGCTTCCCTAGGCAGGAACGAAGTCCGGCCGCGGACAGCAGGTCTACCCACAGCTTCCCTAGGCAGGAACCGAGTCCGGCCGCGGAGACCAGGTCTACCCACAGCCTCCCTAGGCAGGAACCGAGTCCGGCCGCGGAGACCAGGTCTACCCACCGCTTCCCTAGGCAGGAACGAAGTCCGGCCGCGGACAGCAGGTCTACCCACCGCTTCCCTAGGCAGGAACCGAGTCCGGCCGCGGAGACCAGGTCTACCCCGGAAGCGAGGCCGGCCGCGGACAGCAGGTCTACCCACCGCTTCCCTAGGCAGGAACTAAGTCCGGCCGCGGAGAGCAGGTCTACCCCGGAAGCGAGGCCGGCCGCGGAGAGCAGGTCTACCCACCGCTTCCCTAGGCAGGAACTAAGTCCGGCCGCGGAGAGCAGGTCTACCCACCGCTTCCCTAGGCAGGAACGAAGTCCGGCCGCGGACAGCAGGTCTACCCACCGCTTCCCTAGGCAGGAACTAAGTCCGGCCGCGGAGACCAGGTCTACCCCGGAACCGAGTCCGGCTTGCGGAGAGCAGGTCTACCCACCGCTTCTCTAGGCAGGAACTAAGTCCGGCCGCGGACAGCAGGTCTACCCACAGCCTCCCTAGGCAGGAACTGAGTCCGGCCGGGGAGAGCAGGTCTACCCACAGCTTCCCTAGGCAGGAACTAAGTCCGGCCGCGGAGAGCAGGTCTACCCACCGCTTCCCTAGGCAGGAACTAAGTCCGGCCGCGGACAGCAGGTCTACCCACAGCCTCCCTAGGCAGGAACTAAGTCGGCCGCGGACAGCAGGTCTACCCACAGCCTCCCTAGGCAGGAACAAAGTCCGGCCGCGGAGAGCAGGTCTACCCACCGCTTCCCTAGGCAGGAACTAAGTCCGGCCGCGGAGAGCAGGTCTACCCCGGAAGCGAGGCCGGCCGCGGAGAGCAGGTCTACCCACAGCCTCCCTAGGCAGGAACCAAGTCCGGCCGCGGAGACCAGGTCTACCCCGGAAGCGAGGCCGGCCGCGGAGAGCAGGTCTACCCACAGCTTCCCTAGGCAGGAACTAAGTCCGGCCGCGGAGAGCAGGTCTACCCACAGCCTCCCTAGGCAGGAACCAAGTCCGGCCGCGGAGACCAGGTCTACCCACCGCTTCCCTAGGCAGGAACTAAGTCCGGCCGCGGAGAGCAGGTCTACCCACCGCTTCCCTCGGTAGGAACTAAGTCCGGCCGCGGACAGCAGGTCTACCCCGGAAGCGAGGCCGGCCGCGGAGAGCAGGTCTACCCACAGCTTCCCTAGGCAGGAACTAAGTCCGGCCGCGGAGAGCAGGTCTACCCACCGCTTCCCTAGGCAGGAACTAAGTCCGGCCGCGGAGAGCAGGTCTACCCACCGCTTCCCTAGGCAGGAACTGAGTCCGGCCGCGGACAGCAGGTCTACCCACAGCCTCCCTAGGCAGGAACCGAGGCCGGCCGCGGACAGCAGGTCTACCCACAGCCTCCCTAGGCAGGAACCAAGTCCGGCCGCGGAGACCAGGTCTACCTCGGGAGCCAGCGGCCGGGAACTGAGTCCGGCCGCGGAGAGCAGGTCTACCCACAGCCTCCCTAGGCAGGAACCGAGTCCGGCCGCGGAGAGCAGGTCTACCCACAGCCTCCCTAGGCAGGAACCGAGTCCGGCCGCGGAGAGCAGGTCTACCCACCGCTTCCCTAGGCAGGAACTAAGTCCGGCCGCGGACAGCAGGTCTACCCACAGCCTCCCTAGGCAGGAACTAAGTCCGGCCGCGGACAGCAGGTCTACCCACAGCCTCCCTAGGCAGGAACCAAGTCCGGCCGCGGAGAGCAGGTCTACCCACCGCTTCCCTAGGCAGGAACCAAGTCCGGCCGCGGAGAGCAGGTCTACCCCGGAAGCGAGGCCGGCCGCGGAGAGCAGGTCTACCCACAGCCTCCCTAGGCAGGAACCAAGTCCGGCCGCGGAGACCAGGTCTACCCCGGAAGCGAGGCCGGCCGCGGAGAGCAGGTCTACCCACAGCTTCCCTAGGCAGGAACGAAGTCCGGCCGCGGACAGCAGGTCTACCCACAGCTTCCCTAGGCAGGAACCGAGTCCGGCCGCGGAGACCAGGTCTACCCACAGCCTCCCTAGGCAGGAACCGAGTCCGGCCGCGGAGACCAGGTCTACCCACCGCTTCCCTAGGCAGGAACTAAGTCCGGCCGCGGAGAGCAGGTCTACCCACCGCTTCCCTAGGCAGGAACTAAGTACGGCCGCGGAGAGCAGGTCTACCCACAGCTTCCCTAGGCAGGAACTAAGTCCGGCCGCGGACAGCAGGTCTACCCACAGCCTCCCTAGGCAGGAACCAAGTCCGGCCGCGGAGAGCAGGTCTACCCACCGCTTCCCTAGGCAGGAACTAAGTCCGGCCGCGGAGAGCAGGTCTACCCACCGCTTCCCTCGGTAGGAACTAAGTCCGGCCGCGGACAGCAGGTCTACCCCGGAAGCGAGGCCGGCCGCGGAGAGCAGGTCTACCCACAGCTTCCCTAGGCAGGAACTAAGTCCGGCCGCGGAGAGCAGGTCTACCCACCGCTTCCCTAGGCAGGAACTAAGTCCGGCCGCGGACAGCAGGTCTACCCACCGCTTCCCTAGGCAGGAACTGAGTCCGGCCGCGGACAGCAGGTCTACCCACAGCCTCCCTAGGCAGGAACCGAGGCCGGCCGCGGACAGCAGGTCTACCCACAGCCTCCCTAGGCAGGAACCAAGTCCGGCCGCGGAGACCAGGTCTACCTCGGGAGCCAGCGGCCGGGAACTGAGTCCGGCCGCGGAGAGCAGGTCTACCCACAGCCTCCCTAGGCAGGAACCGAGTCCGGCCGCGGAGAGCAGGTCTACCCACAGCCTCCCTAGGCAGGAACCGAGTCCGGCCGCGGAGAGCAGGTCTACCCACCGCTTCCCTAGGCAGGAACTAAGTCCGGCCGCGGAGACCAGGTCTACCCCGGAACCGAGTCCGGCTTGCGGAGAGCAGGTCTACCCACCGCTTCCCTAGGCAGGAACCAAGTCCGGCCGCGGACAGCAGGTCTACCCACCGCTTCCCTAGGCAGGAACCGAGTCCGGCCGCGGAGACCAGGTCTACCCCGGAAGCGAGGCCGGCCGCGGACAGCAGGTCTACCCACTGCTTCCCTAGGCAGGAACTAAGTCCGGCCGCGGAGAGCAGGTCTACCCACCGCTTCCCTAGGCAGGAACTAAGTCCGGCCGCGGAGAGCAGGTCTACCCCGGAAGCGAGGCCGGCCGCGGAGAGCAGGTCTACCCACAGCTTCCCTAGGCAGGAACTAAGTCCGGCCGCGGAGAGCAGGTCTACCCACCGCTTCCCTAGGCAGGAACTGTGTCCGGCCGCGGACAGCAGGTCTACCCACAGCCTCCCTAGGCAGGAACCGAGTCCGGCCGCGGAGACCAGGTCTACCCACAGCCTCCCTAGGCAGGAACCAAGTCCGGCCGCGGAGACCAGGTCTACCTCGGGAGCCAGCGGCCGGGAACTGAGTCCGGCCGCGGACAGCAGGTCTACCCACAGCTTCCCTAAGCAGGAACCGAGTCCGGCCGCGGAGACCAGGTCTACCCCGGAAGCGAGGCCGGCCGCGGAGAGCAGGTCTACCCACAGCTTCCCTAGGCAGGAACTAAGTCCGGCCGCGGAGAGCAGGTCTACCCACCGCTTCCCTAGGCAGGAACGAAGTCCGGCCGCGGACAGCAGGTCTACCCACCGCTTCCCTAGGCAGGAACTAAGTCCGGCCGCGGAGACCAGGTCTACCCCGGAACCGAGTCCGGCTTGCGGAGAGCAGGTCTACCCACCGCTTCTCTAGGCAGGAACTAAGTCCGGCCGCGGACAGCAGGTCTACCCACAGCCTCCCTAGGCAGGAACTAAGTCCGGCCGGGGAGAGCAGGTCTACCCACAGCTTCCCTAGGCAGGAACTAAGTCCGGCCGCGGAGAGCAGGTCTACCCACCGCTTCCCTAGGCAGGAACTAAGTCCGGCCGCGGACAGCAGGTCTACCCACAGCCTCCCTAGGCAGGAACTAAGTCCGGCCGCGGACAGCAGGTCTACCCACAGCCTCCCTAGGCAGGAACCAAGTCCGGCCGCGGAGAGCAGGTCTACCCACCGCTTCCCTAGGCAGGAACCAAGTCCGGCCGCGGAGAGCAGGTCTACCCCGGAAGCGAGGCCGGCCGCGGAGAGCAGGTCTACCCACAGCCTCCCTAGGCAGGAACCAAGTCCGGCCGCGGAGACCAGGTCTACCCCGGAAGCGAGGCCGGCCGCGGAGAGCAGGTCTACCCACAGCTTCCCTAGGCAGGAACTAAGTCCGGCCGCGGAGAGCAGGTCTACCCACCGCTTCCCTAGGCAGGAACTAAGTCCGGCCGCGGACAGCAGGTCTACCCACAGCCTCCCTAGGCAGGAACTAAGTCCGGCCGCGGACAGCAGGTCTACCCACAGCCTCCCTAGGCAGGAACCAAGTCCGGCCGCGGAGAGCAGGTCTACCCACCGCTTCCCTAGGCAGGAACCAAGTCCGGCCGCGGAGAGCAGGTCTACCCCGGAAGCGAGGCCGGCCGCGGAGAGCAGGTCTACCCACAGCCTCCCTAGGCAGGAACCAAGTCCGGCCGCGGAGACCAGGTCTACCCCGGAAGCGAGGCCGGCCGCGGAGAGCAGGTCTACCCACAGCTTCCCTAGGCAGGAACGAAGTCCGGCCGCGGACAGCAGGTCTACCCACAGCTTCCCTAGGCAGGAACCGAGTCCGGCCGCGGAGACCAGGTCTACCCACAGCCTCCCTAGGCAGGAACCGAGTCCGGCCGCGGAGACCAGGTCTACCCACCGCTTCCCTAGGCAGGAACGAAGTCCGGCCGCGGACAGCAGGTCTACCCACCGCTTCCCTAGGCAGGAACCGAGTCCGGCCGCGGAGACCAGGTCTACCCCGGAAGCGAGGCCGGCCGCGGACAGCAGGTCTACCCACCGCTTCCCTAGGCAGGAACTAAGTCCGGCCGCGGAGAGCAGGTCTACCCACCGCTTCCCTAGGCAGGAACTAAGTCCGGCCGCGGAGAGCAGGTCTACCCCGGAAGCGAGGCCGGCCGCGGAGAGCAGGTCTACCCACCGCTTCCCTAGGCAGGAACTAAGTCCGGCCGCGGAGAGCAGGTCTACCCACCGCTTCCCTAGGCAGGAACGAAGTCCGGCCGCGGACAGCAGGTCTACCCACCGCTTCCCTAGGCAGGAACTAAGTCCGGCCGCGGAGACCAGGTCTACCCCGGAACCGAGTCCGGCTTGCGGAGAGCAGGTCTACCCACCGCTTCTCTAGGCAGGAACTAAGTCCGGCCGCGGACAGCAGGTCTACCCACAGCCTCCCTAGGCAGGAACTGAGTCCGGCCGGGGAGAGCAGGTCTACCCACAGCTTCCCTAGGCAGGAACTAAGTCCGGCCGCGGAGAGCAGGTCTACCCACCGCTTCCCTAGGCAGGAACTAAGTCCGGCCGCGGACAGCAGGTCTACCCACAGCCTCCCTAGGCAGGAACTAAGTCCGGCCGCGGACAGCAGGTCTACCCACAGCCTCCCTAGGCAGGAACCAAGTCCGGCCGCGGAGAGCAGGTCTACCCACCGCTTCCCTAGGCAGGAACTAAGTCCGGCCGCGGAGAGCAGGTCTACCCCGGAAGCGAGGCCGGCCGCGGAGAGCAGGTCTACCCACAGCCTCCCTAGGCAGGAACCAAGTCCGGCCGCGGAGACCAGGTCTACCCCGGAAGCGAGGCCGGCCGCGGAGAGCAGGTCTACCCACAGCTTCCCTAGGCAGGAACTAAGTCCGGCCGCGGAGAGCAGGTCTACCCACAGCCTCCCTAGGCAGGAACCAAGTCCGGCCGCGGAGACCAGGTCTACCCACCGCTTCCCTAGGCAGGAACTAAGTCCGGCCGCGGAGAGCAGGTCTACCCACCGCTTCCCTCGGTAGGAACTAAGTCCGGCCGCGGACAGCAGGTCTACCCCGGAAGCGAGGCCGGCCGCGGAGAGCAGGTCTACCCACAGCTTCCCTAGGCAGGAACTAAGTCCGGCCGCGGAGAGCAGGTCTACCCACCGCTTCCCTAGGCAGGAACTAAGTC
>NW_028154326.1:0-25700 GCF_965231275.1 Zosterops lateralis
TCTCAAGAAGTCAGTGGGCACCTCTGTGTCTGTGAAAACCTCCCAAACACCAGGATTCAGCCCAAAAGTCCTCCAAACACCAAGACACAGATAAAAAACTCGCCAAACATCAAGACTCAGGTAATTAAGGACATGGACACCCAGAGGGGCAAGAAGGGAAGTCCAGAAGGGATTTAGACAGCAGGGGATGGATGGTGTTGGTGTGCTGGGAAGGGTGAGGGGGAAGGGGAGGGTGCAGGATTACAGTTAAGGCAAGAGGCAGCAGGAGGAATCTCTGTGGTGAGAAAGAAGATGATGGAAAAGGCAGGAAGAGAAAAATACTGAGGACTGGGACGTTTTCAAGCAGGGTGTAATGCTCAGACTCTGGGAGCTGATGCAGATGGTTTGTAGCCCCGGTTGGCAGGAGAGGCAAACAAGGAGGTCAGGATCCAGGGGGTTTCTCTGTGCTGGGGAGCGGCAGGAGCGGGCGCAGAGGGGCGGCACCGGGAGCACGGGCTGGGGGCCTGTGGGGAGCTGCGGGGCCGGGCCGGGGCTGTGGGGCAGCCGGGGCTCAGCGCCGGGCGCTGCCTGAGCCCACCACCCCCCGGGCAGGGCCGGCACTGGCCCCCGGCCCCCAGGAGGCTGCGGGACGCCCCGGCCGCTGCCCGGCCCCCGTGGAGCTGCCGGCCCTGCCCGCCGGGGGAGCCGCCTTTGGACACTGCGGCACACAGGCACCGGCTCTGGGATATGGGCTCTGCAGGGCACGGCCAGCACAAGCACCAGCGCCAAGGAAGGAAGGAAGGAACAGCTGGGAAATGTGCATTATCCCTGCAAGGATCCAGATCACCTTTGAAGGATCTTGTTTGGGCCCTGCAGAAAGGAATGATTGTGCAGAAAGCTCAGCAGCTGTCAGAGGATGAGCACCCACAGGCACTCAGGGGGGCTGCACGAGGGCACAAGAAGCCCCTGCATCACTTGGGCACAAAGGCACAGCAGGTGAAGGCAAGAAGGGAGCAGGAAAAGGCCAAGCTGAAGGCAAAGGCATGGCAGAGTTTCCACAGCCCCTGAGGGATGAAGCCCAGGGCCCAAGGGGGCCCCAGCACCGAGGGGACGGGCTCGGCCACAAGCACCTGGCACAGGCATTTGCCCTCCTCGGCAGGGGAGAGCCCACCCAAACAGCCCCTGCCAAGGAAGCAGGGATCCATCTGCAGCCCACAGGGACACTGCAAGCACACACAGCAGCACCCTCAGCAGGAGCAAGTCCAGCCCTGCACGGACATGGATTCCTAGGGCTGCCAGAGCTCCCATTACACCAGGGACCCACCACACTGGAGCCCTTGACAACATTCAGCCTGGGGCTGCATCCACACGAGGCCTTTCCTCATACACACAGGGGCCTCTCCACCCACTCTCAATCTCAGACCTAAGGGGGGAAAAGGCCAAAAATGTCTTTGATTATCCAGGGGAAAACTGGGAAAGATGAGGGGCTGTGTTTTATTCAACCACTATCAGCAGATGCCGGGGATGGGTTTGAAATGCAGAAGTTTTATTTGCTCCTCATTGTGATTGTAATTTACTGGGGAGGCATTTGATGGCTAAATTGGGAATGCAAATTAATACTGTCAAAGGTGATACAGAGGCCAGTTCTCTTGTACCTCTGTGTCAAATGTCTGGCAAGGCCTGTGCTGAAGTGAACCCACAAGTGTGGGCAGCCCCAGGGAAAGGGGGAAAATCAGATTCCCAGCCTCTCCAAATTACTCTGAAGCAACCAGCACTGTTGGGAAAGATGGGACAGGAAGGACTTATGATATGATTGTCTGGTAAGAAATACTGCAGATGAAAAACCTGTGAGTGCAATAGAAATGAAAGCCAGCTTTGACATGTAGGCATGGGAGGCAGGAAAACGGGGATTAGCTGGAGATGGGTTGAAGGGCAGAAACAAAAGGACTCAGGAATGCAGCCTTTCCACTTTGCAAGGGATCAGGGAAAAAGCAGATAAGAAAAGTAGTCTTTAGAGTTTAGAATATAAAATGACATGGTAATATAGTAGTTCTCATAGGCTGCATGCAAAGTTTGTAGGTTTTGGATCTTGCACCGGTTGGTCACTGTGAATTAGAATATTCAACACAAAAAGAGAGATAATGGATTGTAACAAGGTGCCCTCTCTCTTGCTCTTGCTCTCTTGCTCTGTCCCCCCATGCTCTTGCCCCCTCTCTCTTATCCCTGCTG
Source organism: Zosterops lateralis (assembly GCF_965231275.1). NCBI lineage: Eukaryota > Metazoa > Chordata > Aves > Passeriformes > Zosteropidae > Zosterops > Zosterops lateralis. The sequence continues at coordinate 2,209 of NW_028154326.1, forward strand.
TCTTATCCCTTCCCCCACTCTTACCTCACTTCTACCCCTGAGCTCTCTTCTACCCTCTCTCTCCCCTCTCTCTCTCGGGGCTTCCCTCCAGCCCAGGCTGGTGGCTGAAGGCAAAGCCCTCTTTACCCACCACCCTTGTAATAAAGCCACGTGTTTCTAGAATATCTCAGCTCTGCAGAGTTCCTTGTCCCTGCCGTCCACGGATGTCACTACACAGCACAAGTGGTGTCTAAAAGCAAAACCCTATTGCAAGGGAGGGAAGGAAGGGCTTTGTAATCTCAGAAATGTTACCCAGGACTAAAAAGCAGCTGTGACAATTCTGAGGATTAATAGGGAATTGCAGGACCTGGATTGAGGATTCTCTGTTCTAGCTAGAACATTGTATGACTTTTTAACCCCAGACAGACTCAATGTTATGGTTTGGACATGGGAAAGGGAACAAAACTTGAGAAATGAAAAAAAAAAAACCAAAATGATTGATGCCCCAGCCATGGCTCCTCCAGACTCAGAAATGGAACTGGAATTGTATGTGAGTGTTAAACAGGGCCATGCCAAAGGAATTCTTGTGCTAAAATGTTTAACCCAGTGGCCAGAGTGGCCCCACTGTCTGCAGAATTGTGCAGCCACAGCTTGAATGGGACCTGAGGCCTGAAAACTGACAGCACAAGGATCTCCTGTTGTCCAAGTCTGGCATCAAGTTCAGGCTTTGAGAACCAAAAGAGCAGGGCTGGGTTATTCCAGCAGGAAACTTGTTCAGTGGCACAGGAGGATTTAGAAGTGAGGACAGGGGAAGAGTTTAACCCAGCCTCCTGTTGGAACAGCCTGCACAGGGGCTGGGGAGAAACCCATGACTGCACTGAGGTGACAGAGCTCCAGAGCCAGGCTGGGAGAGATTGATGAGACATTCCCTGGCCTCAGGGAGAAAAGGTGTTTCTGGACGGGGCTCCAAGGGCAGCAGAAGGGAAAAGAGTTACAAGACACGCTGTTATTCAGGAAAGGGAATCAGACAAAGCACAGGTTACCCCCCACATGGTCAGCTCAACCGGCAGAGCTGTGTGTGCCTGTGAGAGCCTGGGACTGAAATGCCCTGAGCAGGAAGGCTGAAATATCTCCTGCTGACACCATGTCACCCAACAGGGGGGCCAAAAGCAATTCTGACTTCTTCAGTAATCACTGGATCACTTAGAAAGGTATTTCTGAAACAAATAATTCCAAGAGAAAGGATTGTGGAAGCAATAAACTACAATAGGGGAACTCATTTTACAGGAAAGATCCTTCAGGGGGTTCTGGCAGCTTTAGGAACACAATGGGACCTCCACAACCCCTGGCACCCCCAGAGCTCAGGTCAGGTAGAAAGAATGAATGGGGAAATAAAGAAACACCTTTGGAAGCTGCTGACAGAAACCAAGAGGCCACAGGTGGGGCTTTTGCCATTGGCTCTGGCAAGAATAAGAGCCAGATCCAGGGCAGATATTCAATTATCTCCCTTGGAATAGATCTTTGGAATTCCTTCCCTTGGCAATTCTCCACCTAGGGCAGGCTGGAGATACGGGATGTGTATTTAAAGCAGCCTGTGGCCAGAATCCTGTCTCCTGTGAAATCTCTCCCACTGGAAGCTGGGCTGGCACAGACCCTGCCTTGGGACTTTGCTGTTCACACCATCCAACCAGGACATGGGGCCCTGCCTGAGGAGTGGGAAGAAGCACCACTGGGGGCCAAGTGGCCCATCCCAAGTGTCCCTGAGCACAGAAACAGCCCCAGCACAGCTCAGCACGGGGGGACCCCTCACCCTGGGCTCAAGGGCTCGGAAGGCCCAAAGGAGATTTGGACTTCCCGGCTGCAGGAGGAGGATGGGAGGCCACGACTGACCCGCCCTGAAGGCACCGGAGCAGCAGCCAGGGCTCCACAGCGGGGGAAGCCCCTGTGCCTGCCCACAGATCCTCTGCTGGAATAGTCTGCCTGGGCACCTCCTGGGCCATCTCCAGACACTGGGGGCCCAGCCTTGCTGCCACTGCTTCAGCTTCAGGGCTTTCTGTGCCTGCACTCGCCACAGGGGCTGGGGAACACAACGGGACAATTCCACTCTGGCTCTCAGTCACACTCACACACGGGGCTGGATGGGATCACATTGCTCCAAAATATACCAAGTTCAAAATTTTTTTAAAAAAAATCTTATTTCTCTAGTCAGGCTTGGTTTGCCTTTGCCCTGGGAAAGGAATTTTAAATATTATCTTTTAAAGGATGTTACATCACTCAACAGAGATGAGTTTAACATCTCAGCAGACTGGGAATAGCCCAAAAGACACCCACAAAGACAACGACCATCAACAAAACATCAACGACCATCAGCAAACAGCAACCAACATCTGCCCCAGACACTGCCCTGGAATAGCTGGAGACACCTGGTCTGGAAAAGGCTGATGAGGAAATCCAGGAGTGGGGACCTAATTAACATCAGAGGCAAAGAAATCCGGCTCCAATAGGAAACCAAATACTCAGAACTCAGCGACTTGACAGCAATGAACATCAAACCAATGGATTTCTATGGGTTCAGACTGTAGAAAGTTTAGGAAAAATCCAGTAAAACTCACATGTCATGGAATGATTTCCTCTGCACACCCTGGCTACGAGTGGATGAAATGATTTCTGTTGCACATCCTGGCCAAAATCAAGTAATGCCTTGACTCTCTAACACTGAAAATATTGTTGGACAAATTCTGTTTTTCTCGCAGTTTCTGTGACAAGATTACACCACCACAATAATTTCTCATAATAATCCTGCTTTTATATTGTCAGTTACGTTTGGACCAGGGGCGTGAGAATCAATTCCTACTCCCAGGAGGAAAAGTAAATAAAACTACATTACTCTGAAATGTTTTTGTCTATGTATGTGTGAGGCTCTGAGTGATGGCAAAATTTCGGTTTGGGTTTTTCGATGTTCATCTTTAGGCTGCATTTTGCAAAACTAGAAGGGCTTTAAAGGTGACCCTTTAAGGCACAAACAGGTAAAAGAATTAAACAGTTAAATTAACAGTTAAAACAAAAGCAGATTGTGGGGGGCACATGTGAGTCATCCAGTGGCTGCTCTGGAAGAGAAGCTCCATTCCAGGCAGCCAGGAGAGGAGCTTTAGAAATGCAAATTAACACTGCTGGGGAAAAGTGGGGACAGTGCACCAGGCTCTTCTTGCCTGCGGGAGGAATTGGGCTCATTCCCTCTGCCCCTCAGCCCAAGCTCTGCCTGCTTGCACAGATGGAATTGGCACAGCCAAAGGCAGAGCCCACAGGGAGGAGATCTGACTCTGCAACACAAATTGCTTCAGCTGCAAAGGGAAACAGCCAGTGGAGAATGGTGTGAAAACTTCACTACAACAAGTGGGGGGAATCATCCCTCTCCCCACTCCAACATGTGCTGGCACTGTCTGTGTCACACAGGGAGCATCAGACCACTGGGCTGTTTGTGCTACCACAGGCTCAGAGAAATCACTTGGGAATCCAAGTCTGGGATGATTTAATTAGAGAAAAGAGATCAATTGATGCAGCCCTGGGTTAAACGAATGCTCTTTCTCCTCTGTTGTGCTACAGCAACTCTCATCTTTGGGCCCTGCACCACACCTTGCTGAGGGCAGCTCATTCAGCAGCTGAGCAAGGGGATGCAGGTGGCAGCCAGGCCTCCTGAGCCACACACGGCTACAAAAGGACAGGGAACGAGCTCACTGACAATAATCCCAAAACCAAAGAGGACCCAGCAAGAAAAAACAGAGTCAACAAGTGAATCTGCTTGGAGACAGGGCCGGGGACTGGGAGATAAGGGAGGAACGGGAGAATCCATCAGTTTCAGAAAATGTTCCTCATTGACACGGACTGTGCTCAACCAAGGCCCTGCGAAATTCCTGAACACGGAGAAGAAGAACAAAGACCGAGCAGAGCCGTGAATATCGGATGTTCTACAAAAGGGGGGCGCATATTAACGAGGACATGCAGGAGGCGGATCGGGAAGTCGGAACTTTCCAAGGACCTTCGCCACGGGGCAAAGGGACAGGGAGATGCAGGAGGGAAAATCAGGAGAAAAAGGAGGCCGCGTCCTACAACAATTGGAGAGACCCCCCGGCAAAGGCCGCACGGCCTCTCCCTTTGTTCAGGAATAAAGTCACTTTTACAGGACTCCTCGGGCTCCTGTGGGGACACAAACCTCTGGCCACCTCTGGGAATTTTCCCGCACAGCCCCCCCCGGGGACAGGGCGGCCACCTCCGTCCTCCCCACAGGAACCGGGACGAGCCGGCGCTGCTCCGGCAGCGGCTCCTGCCGAGGCAGCGGCGGGAAGGAGAGCGCGGGCAGCCGCTCCCGCAGCGTCCTCAGGCCACGGGTGTTGCCATAAGGCCTCCGTTAGCAGTAGTTAGGCTAAGGAGTTGGTCCCTGTGCAGGCCCATGAGAACGAAACCTGAGAAATGAGGCCTGAGAATCTGCTGATGCAAGGAACAACGTTTAAAGGACTTAGTAGAGCATGTAGTACATATAGCTATACAAATTACTTGTGAAATATGATTACATGGTTACCAATAAAATGTTTCTATGGTGGGAGTTAAGCTTAGAGAATTAACCTTTATTTTAGCTAGAGCAAGCGTGCAAAATTTATAGCCTTTAGAAAGGTTACCTGTAAGATGAATGTGAATGTTTAAAGTAAAATACGTAGGAGATTGCATGTAGGCTGATGAAGTAAGACTTGTAACAAAGGTATAAAAGATGAGCATCTTTTGTAACCAACTCGGGACCCTGACTTTGAGACGCGAGTCCTCAAGGTCCTCGGGGCCCCTAAATAAAGCACCGCATAAACTGACACTCTGTTGGTTTGTGTTTTCTCTGGGGATCGGGCAGCAGTTTTCTGGCGACCGCGGCAGGACTCCGGAGGTGGCTGGGGCGGTTCGCGAGCCGATCAACTCCACACCGGCACCAGGTGATTTCTGGGGAGTCATCGACCCGCGCCCGACCCCGCACCTGACGGACGACTGTGAGAAGGTAAGCCCGAAAGGTGCTTTATTTTTTTTTTTTTTTTAAGGTTTGGGTGCCTGCCTAATAAGACGGGACGGCGATTCCCGCAGGGTTGGGCTAAAGATGTCTATGGTCTGGGAAGCCTAGGCGCCGACCGTCAGACGAGGCGAAAGCCTCGCAGGCTCGGCACTTACCCCTCGCAGCGACGAGAAGTGGCAAGTTTGGTATTGGTATTGGTACTGGTATTGGTATTAGTATTAGTATTGGTGTGTGTGTGTGTGTGTGTGAGCAACTTAAGGTGTAAAAAAAAAAAAAAAAGAAAAAAAAGAAAAAAAAAAAAAAAAAAAAAAAAAAAAAAAAAAAAAAAAAAAAAAAAAAGAGAGATGATGCCGTTTAAAACCTTTAAGGCTTTGGTGCAATCTAATGATAAGGTCCCAGGGAATTCCCCCTTGGGATGTTTACTGGGAAGGTGGAAAAAGGAAGGATTCCACCAAGAGTTACATAAAAGTAAAAAAGTAAAAAGATTGATTATTGTAATCATCGGTGGACACTATATGAAACTGGTGGCCCAGAGTGGCCTTTGAATGGATCTGTTAACCCTGATGTTATAACCCTTTTGATGTGCTTTTTACAGAATAATGAGAAATGGGATGAAATACCTTATCTTGATTTGTTTTATGCTCTCAAAAACAAACCAGAGATGGCCAGAAAATGGGTCTTTACAATCAGAACTTATATCACAACTGATGCCACATTGTAAACGAGAATCCAAACTTGATGAATTGCCATACCTAGATATTTTCTTTTATTTAAAAGAGAAACCGGCATGGTTAGTGGAATGTGGAATACAAGCACTAGTCTTAGAAAATAATCATTGTTTGGCTTGCGTCCAAGATAAGTGTTGTGTAGAACACCTGGTTTTGAAAAAAAAAAAGGGAGGAGATGATTTGGAAGCTGATTTATTTGTAAGACCCACTGCCCCTACCAACGTTCCCTCAGCATTAAGTTTTACTCCACTTACTCTCACCCCACCTGATTCTGTTTCCTCTCCCCTGCTTGCGCCTATCCAAAATGTTTCTCCTGGCTATCCCCCTTCTCTGCTGACACTTGCTCAAAGATTTATCCCTCTACCGACCCTCCTCTCCCACCTACGCCTATGTCATCGGCTCCTGTCCCCTATCCCCAATCCTCCTCTGCCGGAGTTGCCCATTGCTTCTATCCCTGGCAGCGATCGGGATTTGACTGTGGGGCGGGGATGAAGGGAAGGGAGATGCAGAAGGGACAGGGCGGAGAGCAGTGGTGGTGGAGGGGATGGCTCGGATGCGGCCAGGAGGTATACTGGTCTTCAGGTGGATGGTGAGCGAGCGGGGATTCAGCTCGCCTTTATTTTTCTAGACCAGTCACAGGAGGACATTAGGAAAAGTTACAGGAACTGGAAAGCGGAAAGTTAAGAAGTTTGGACAAGCTTTTAGAGGTGGCGAGGACGTGGTGGCAGAACCGGTCGGGACAGTAATAGAAGTGGTTTTGGCAGAGGCTGTGGAGTATTAAGAATAAATAAATTAGAAGGACATTGAAAGCGAGAGTGCCCAAACTGGTTTAGTCAGTATGTTCAGCCTCAGTTGAATAGCATAGCCAGAGTCATGGATCTGTGAGGGGAAGCCAGGATCAAAGGAACAGATGGTCACTCTGTGCTTAGAAGGGAAAGATATCACTTTTCTTGTAAATATTTCATATTAAATTATGTAGAAGGGTAGATTTGGAAAAAAAAAAAAAAAAAAAATCGACTGTAATTATTGGAGCCACAAGGAAGGAGGAGATCTGGCCATTCCTGCAGCCCCTAGATCTGAGCTTTGGAAATAAATCTTTAACACATAAATTTTTATATATGCCTGGGTGTTCAGCTCTGCTTTTAGGATGTGATTTTCTGGCAGCTCTAGAGGCAGTGATTATTTTTGAGAATGGTGAACTTGTAATGAGGATACCCGAGTCTAAACCAGGAAAGATTTAAAGGGCATAAATGAGATAACTAAAAAGACATTCATTTAGTAGTTGCTAATCCTTATACATTGCTAGCATCAGTGAAAGAAATATACAAATGGTAAGTATAGACTAGTGCAGGATCTAAGGGCAATAAATAACATTGTCAAAGACATTCACCTGGTGGTGGCCAACCCGTATACTTTGTTAACATCTGTGTCAGAGAAATTCCAATGGTTTACAGTTATTGATTTAAAAGATGCCTTCTTCTGCATCCCACTGGCATTAGAAAGTAGGAAATATTTTGCCTTCGAATGGGAAAATCCGGACACCGGACAAAAAAGGCAGCTCACTTGGACACGACTTCCCCAAGGATTTAAGAATTCTCCTACAATTTTTGGAAATCAATTAGCCAAAGAGCTGGAGGAATGGAAGACGACTCAGGTAAGAGAATCACCCTTCTCTTACGTTCTCCTCCAGTATGTGGACGACATCTTTCTGGCTACAGAACAACGGGAGGTCTGTTTAACCCTAACTATAGAACTGTTGAATATGCTGGGACAAGGAGGATATCGGGTTTCAAAGGAAAAGGCCCAAATACTCCAAGAGAGTGTGATATACCTAGGCTGTGAAATCTCAAAGGGGGTAAGGAAATTGGGAATCAATAGAGTTGAAGCTATCTGTGCAATACCCACACCCCGAAACCACCAAGAACTAAGATCCTTTTTAGGAATGGTGGGTTGGTGTAGACTCTGGATACCAAACTTTGGGCTAATGGCTAAACCCCTTTATGAAGCTTTAAAGGAGTCTCAACTGCAGTGGAACAAACCACAGGAGAAGGCCTTCCTAGATCTGAAACAGGCCTTGAAAGAGGCACCTGCACTCGGCCTACCAGATTTAAATAAAGACTTTCAGCTATACGTCAATGAGAGGCAGCGACTAGCCCTGGGCGTACTAACCCAAACCCTCGGATCGTGGAAGAGGCCTGTTGGGTATTTCTCTAAACAACTGGACACTGTGAGCGCAGGATGGCCGGCATGCTTGCGGGCAGTGTCAGCCACAGTGATACTGATCCAGGAGGCCCGAAAATTGACTCTGGGGAGAAAGATGGAGGTGTTTGTGCCCCATATGGCACTGGCAGTTTTGGAACAAAAAGGGGGGCATTGGATGTCCTCTAGCAGATTGTTACAATACCATGCATTGCTCAGAGAACAGGATGATGTTGAGCTCAAAGTGACTAATTGCATCAATCCAGCAGAGTTCCTCCGCAGTGAGCAGAATGAGGGCGAATTAACACATGACTGTATGGAAACCATCGAACAGGTGTACGCTAGCTGACCGGACCTGAGAGATGTGTCCCTGGAGGTGCCAGACTGGGAACTGTATACCGATGGATCCAGCTTCGTAGAGAATGGAACCAGGTATGCCGGGTATGCGGTGGTGACCCTCACGCAGGTGGTGGAAGCTAAGGCCCTCACCCCAGGAACATCTGCACAGAAGGCTGAAATTATAGCATTAACCAGAGCCCTGGTCCTGAGCAGTGGGAAAAAGGTAAATATATGGACAGATTCAAAATATGCATTTGGAGTTCTGCACGTACATGGGGCTTTATGGAAAGAGAGAGGACTGTTAAGTTCACAGGGGACATCCATTCGACATCGGAATGAGATCCTGCTGCTACTGGAAGCTGTGTATAAGCCAGTGGAAGTGGCTGTGATGCATGTGAAAGGACACCAGAAAGATGAGGGAAAGATTTTTCGAGGGAATCGGCTGGCTGATTTAATCGCACGAAAAGCTGCTAGAAAGGTCTGGACTGAAATGGCGCTGATTCCAATGAAGGTAGGACCGGTACAACCTTACATGGGACAAAAACCCAGTTATTCCGCTGAGGATGAGAGATTGGCACAACTGGTCCAGGCCCAGAAGAATGCAGTGGGATGGTATGTGACTGGGACTGGCCAAGTAGTGGTCCCTACCAAATTGATGAAGGTGATTTTAGAAACTGAGCATAATAAATGCCACTGGGGAGCAGAGGTATTGGTAAAATTTCTGAAGAGGGAAATTATCTCTAACCAGATGTTAACAATGGCTAAACAAGTGAATGCCATGTGCCCAGTGTGCCTTAAAAATAATCCAATAGTGAGGAAGCAGATACAACTAGGGAAATTACAGGTAAGAGCAGAGCCAGGAGATTATTGGCAGATAAATTTTTCCGAATTGCCCCGATCACAAGGATACAAGTATCTGCTGGTGTATGTCTGCACGTTTTCGGGATGGCCAGAGGCATTCTCTTGCAGAACTAATCAGGCCAAAGAAGTAGTGAAAACATTAATGAGAGAAATCCAAGATTTGGGGTTCCATTAGGGATCTTTTCTGACAGGGGACCTCATTTTGTGGCAGGAGTGGCACAGACAGTCGCCCGACTGTTAGATGTTACCTGGAATTTGCATGCCCCATGGCGGCCTCAATCCAGCGGGCAAGTAGAGAGGATGAATCAAACCCTGAAAGGACAGATTAAGAAAATCTGTCAGGAGGCCAAAATCCAGTGGCCTCAGGCCCTACCATTAGCCTTGTTAAGAATTAGGATTAAACCCCGGGAGAGGATAGGAGTAAGTCCATACGAGATACTGTATGGCAGACCATATCATGCTACAGTATTAAAGGGAGACCCTCATGTAGTAGGGAATGATGTGCTTTTTAATTATGTGTTGTCTCTGAATAAGGTACTTACTGCCCTAAAAGGAGCCCTGCAATGGAACAGACCCCTGCCGCTGGAAAATCCTGTCCATGACATCCAGCCGGGAGACCAGGTCTATGTGAAGAATTGGAACACAGACCCCCTGAAAGAAACATGGGAAGGCCCACGACAGGTGATCATGACCACCTTCACCGCAGTAAAAGTCGAGGGGATCGACAACTGGATACATTACACCCGAGTCAAGAAGGTGCCGACTCGTTGGGAAGTTCAACCGTTAACCCCCACTGGAATGGTGTTCCGGCCCAATGACAGATTCTGATAGTTGGGTTCTTGCTGATCTGTTTATTACCTTTAACCAATGAATTTTTAGTTATTACAGAACTCGAACCCAAATAGTGATGATGGAAGGAATGAATGTGTCTATGACCTGTCTGTTCACGGACAACCAGAAAGCTGGATCCGAAGAAATCAATATAAAGTGGAGGAGACATGGGGCAGAACAAATTCATACAGGTATAACTATGGTTTGGGATGAAGATGAGCAAAAAGGAAATACCACCCTGCAACTATCCAATGTCACGATAACTGACAGTGATGTTTATCGTTGCATAGTCTGGATAAGAGAGAGTTTTGATTATGGGAGTTTCAAATTGAAAGTTTTACCATGGGATACTGGGAAAATAAGTGAAGAAACTGTAGCTGTAAATGTAACTCCAGTCTCAACTCAGGTGGATATGTGGGACGGACCTCCTTTGAGAATAAATTGTACCTTCAAATTGGAAAAGGAATGTTATCAGGATATCCAAGTCAAGTGGTGGAAACAGAATAAACATCAGCAATGGGAAAGACAGCTAGGGAATATAAGTTGGTGGACTCTGGAAACTTATGGGAAGGGGTGGCTGAATTATACTGATCCAAAGATAGGAGAGACAGAAGGTATATATCTGTGCATAGTGTCTTGTGGAGGGAAAGGGAATTTTGGGTTGCGAAAGGTGGAGGCAAGGGCCCACTTAGGCTCTGAAATTAAGGCCCAACATGGAGAATATCAAGTGACCAAAGGGAAGGATGTGATTTTTACTTGTGAAGTTAAAGAAGGTCAGCATTTTTCTGAGTATGGATGGTGGTTTGGGAAAAATTTAACATCTGGAAGGAAGTATCAGATAGAAAGGAGATTAGGAGAATCAATTATCCTGATAGTAAGGAATGTGCAGCCAGGAAAAGATGAAGGCATTTACTGGTGTTGGATAGCACAGGATGATTGGTGGGCACATGCAAGAACGATGATGTACCTAGACGAGGTGAGAGTGACTCGGCAGGTAGATAATGAGGTAGGGTTACCAAGAAACTCTAAACAGGAAAATCTGGTAGTAGGACTGATACGAGACTTTGGAAAAACCCAGAATGTGTCATCCATAACTGCTTGTCTACCTTTACCCCATGCAGCAGGGGATCCCATACCCTGGGGAATTATTCCTATCACTGAAATGCCTCCGATCACCAGAAAAGGGACAAAGGAATGTAGGAAAGAGTTGCATAACCGTACTGAGTGGACAGTTAAAACAACAACTCTCTGCAAACAGTGGTCATCACCTGGAAGCAGAGGGGATTGTGAAGCCTTAACCAATTCCAAATTCATCACGATTGGACGATTCAAAAATGTAGGATGGTGTGAATATGATGAGGTACAATCACATAAAATGCCCATTACAAAATATTACTATGAAGTGGTTTGTCAGGATGGCAAGGAAGAGTGGACTACATGGCAAGCAATCTGGGGGCCAAGCTTGCTGGAAACATATAGTTATCTAGGGAAAATTGGATGGTGTATACAATGGACTGGTAGAAAGAACCAGACACATGCCCATGTCCTGACAGCAGAAACAAGTCATAGGAAAATGACAGAGAAAGTAGAGTCATGGAATTGCACAAGGGTAATTACGTGTGATACACCAGGAGAGCAGGTAGGGCTGGTACCAGTGAAGATTTTGCTGAAATGGGGATGTGAATGTAGAGGATACAACCACTCTATAAAAGGAGAATTAAAAGGACAAAAGCAGGTGAATTGCAAAACTACTACTATAAGGAGTCCAGGGAATTTAGTATGGGTCATGGGACATGGAATGTGGACCACACATATACCTATAGATGGATTGGTAACCCAAATAACATTAGGAGTGCCCACATTATGCCCATTCTGGAAACAATCAAGATTGACAGATTTGGACATAAGAAGGAGGAATAAAAGAGAGGTCATAGAGGGAATAGATCCAGAAGATGAGTGGCATGAACCATCAGGAGGGGTCAAATTGGGTTGGATGTTAGAATCATTATTTGCTCCCGTATCGACCTATAGAAATAGGGAAATGCTCTACCGGCTTTTGGGACAAACTGAGAGATTAGCATCAGCCACTAAAAAGGGGTTTAAGGATTTGAATTTGCAGCTACAAGCAACTAGTAGGATGGCTATACAGAATCGAATGGCATTGGATATGTTGTTATTAAAGGAACATGGTGTCTGCGGGTACCTACATGATAGAACAGATCATTGCTGTATCCATATCCCAAACATTACAAAGGACGTAGAAAAAGACATAAGTCAATTGGATGATATAGAGTCTAAGATACAGGAAACCAAAGAAGATGCTGAACACAATTGGATTGGAGCAATATTTAGCTCTTTAGGGATCCAGGTTTCTGGTTGGATATCCTCTGTCATTCAATATGTAATAATGATTATAATCTTGGTTGTGATTATTTTTGTAGCATATCGTTGTTTCTTAGGAATGATCTTTAGGGAAAGGATGCATACGAGAAGAGTCATGAAGGCCATGACCCGAAATGAAGTCATGACAAGAATTACTCCACCACCATCTTATATAGAGACTGCTGCATGAAGAAGAGAATTGAGCATCCTTGCAACTGGTTGAAGAATGCTCAAAAGGGGGGAGTTGTTGCCATAAGGCCTCTGTTAGCAGTAGTTAGGCTAAGGAGTTGTTTCCTGTGCAGGCCCATGGGAACCAAACCTGAGAAATAAGGCCTGAGAATCTGCTGATGTAAGGAACAACGTTTAAAGGACTTAGTAGAGCATGTAGTACATATAGGTATACAAATTACTTGTGAAATATGATTACATGGTTACCAATAAAATGTTTCTATGGTGGGAGTTAAGCTTAGAGAATTAACCTTTATTTTAGCTAGAGCAAGCGTGCAAAATTTATAGCCTTTAGAAAGGTTACCTGTAAGATGAATGTGAATGTTTAAAGTAAAATACGTAGGAGGCTGCACGTAGGCTGATGAAGTAAGACTTGTAACAAAGGTATAAAAGATGAGCATCTTTTGTAACCAACTCGGGACCCTGACTTTGAGACGCGAGTCCTCAAGGTCCTCGGGGCCCCTAAATAAAGCACCGCATAAACTGACACTCTGTTGGTTTGTGTTTTCTCTCGGGATCGGGCAGCACTACAACACCCTGAACCAGCCCCTGGGAACCCAAACCAATTCACATCAGGAGCCAGAGAACACATTGATCATTTCAATGGCACAATTAGATTACAAGATGTCCACGAAATAATAACCAACCAGACAGATCCAGCTCCTCAGTCTGGCCCACCAATCCACCCAAACCAAGAACACAACATTTCACCACGGGCTGGGATCAGATTATCTGTGAGCAGAAGGAGGAGGACAGGGTGGAAAATTAAATGACTCAAGATGCTGTTGGCAAACAGATGACAACAGAAAAGTGGTGAAACAGAAAACAAAGGAAATAAGAAAGCAGCTCATGTTCCGGTCCAAACGTGGAAAGGATGGAAATGGGACACGGTTTGGTGGTTCCCTGGCACAGCAGGGGTTAAAGGAATGCTCTTTCTCCTCTGTTGTGCTACAGCAACTCTCATCTTTGGGCCCTGCACCACACCTTGCTGAGGGCAGCTCATTCACAGCTGAGCAAGGGGATGCAGGTGGCAGCCAGGCCTCCTGAGCCACACACGGCTACAAAAGGACAGGAACTGTTAAAAATGACCCGATAATATTGGCTTTCACATTTGTGCATTAGTCTTTATATGTGGTTATTGATTTCAAGTACAGTGGAATTTATAATCTCTCTTAGCTGCTTGCTAATAAAACTTATTTCTCATTTTAGTATGCACAGTAAAGCCCATGGAAATAGTAGTGTGATGAGTGTTATGTTGATGTATTCACCTTACAGCTTATAGAAATAATTATGTGATGAATGTATTGTACCACAGGCCTTAGCAAAATATAAAATGTTAAAATACTTCTTGTAACCGAGAGAACTGTGTAAAGCAATTAGGTTGTTTCCCACATCTGCTGACTGACCTCTCCAAGTGATAAGGGTGACACCAACCAGAGCACGGGAGAAGAATTAGAGAAGAATTTGTTACCTGTTCAGTATCTGGGAAGTGTGAAACAACAGGATGAAGCCACAAGAAGAAATAAAATATATTGACCTGATCCACAGGATGTTATTTAGATAAACCAGAACAGAAACCGAAAATAAAGCAAAGTTTCTATAACAATGAAAGCTACCGAGAATATTTGAATAATGCATGAAACTCATGAACATGTATGTGCCTTAGTAAAGTAACAGTACAGAGATAACACTGTCTTAATGCACCCACGGGTCCCTTGGCTGATCGCCAGGAACACCCAGCGCTGGACATGGAACTGGTTTGTCCCTTGTTGAACTTTTGAAAAATATTCTAAGACTGAATATTCGTTTTTCTCAGAATTGAGGTCACTGACAATAATCCCAAAACCAAAGAGGACCCAGCAAGAAAAAACAGAGTCAACGAGTGAATCTGCTTGGAGACAGGGCCGGGGACTGGGAGATAAGGGAGCAACGGGAGAATCCATCAGTTTCAGAAAATGTTCCTCATTGACACGGACTGTGCTCAGCCAAGGCCCTGCGAAATTCCTGAACACGGAGAAGAAGAACAAAGACTGAGCAGAGCCGTGAATATCGGATGTTCTACAAAAGGGGGGCGCATATTAACGAGGACATGCAGGAGGCGGATCGGGAAGTCGGAACTTTCCAAGGACCTTCGCCACGGGGCAAAGGGACAGGGAGATGCAGGAGGGAAAATCAGGAGAAAAAGGAGGCCGCGTCCTACAACAATTGGAGAGACCCCCCGGCAAAGGCCGCACGGCCTCTCCCTTTGTTCAGGAATAAAGTCACTTTTACAGGACTCCTCGGGCTCCTGTGGGGACACAAACCTCTGGCGACCTCTGGGAATTTTCCCGCACAGCCCCGCCCGGGGGGCGTCCAGGATTTCATTCACTGTCCTGGCACTGCAGCGGGGTCCTTCCTCCGCATCTTCACTCTCTGCACACTCACCAGTGGCCCCTTCCTGCTTAGGACAAGTGGCTTCTTGTGCCCGAGGCAAGTGTGTAACCCCGGCTGCTGAAACAGGCTGGGGACCTGGGGGCTGAATCACAGCCTTTTGAACGGAGCAGGATTCCCTCTCTTCCAGATCACAGCTGGGCTCTCTTTGCTTGGAATAAAGAACACGGGTTTCCTGAGACATGAATGCGGCTGAAAAAGACGTTCAGAGCTCCGACCCAGGAACAGTTTTACAACGACGGCGATGGAAGGTTTAATGGCCCGTGCCAGAGACCGCGGCTGGTTCCGGCCCTGCGGTTCTCCAGGCTCAGGAAGGCGGTGCCAGCTCCGTCCTGCCCTGTCCCTGCTGCCCGGGGACGCTGCGGCAGCACCTGCGGACACAAGCGCAGCCTCCGGGAGCTCCGAGCCCGGCGGGGCGCCCGCAGCCCCGGCCCCCTCCGGCTCTGCAGCTGCTGCAGACGAGCTCCGGGCCGGGACAGGCGGTGACAGCGCCTGGGACCCGCCGAGTGCCGGCCCGGGGCGGCTGCGGATCGGGCTCGGCCTCCGAGGGGAAGAACCGGCAGCCCCGAGGAGGCGCAGGACCGTCCCCTGCAGCCCCTGTCCGGGCGGGCTGGAGCCCAGGGACACTGAGCGCTGCCACCGCCCTTTGTGTCCCTGCTGGGAACAGGAGAGGCGGGGCCTGGCAGGAAAAGCCGAACTTCGGCGGCTTCACCCGGCGCTGTGCCCGGAGGGCCATCCCAGCCCAGTTTCACATCCGACTTTTCAAATTAGGGAAACAATGGAATAATCACAGAACGGGATCGCGGCAGTTCCGTGCCGCGCGCCAAGCCCGCCCCTCTCCCCCATTGGCCGACGTCTCCCGCCGCGTCTCCTTCTCGCGCGCTGATTGGTCAGAGCTGGGCTGAGGGACGATCCCGGCCCGCCCACTCCGCCATGCTCGGATCGGCCCCCGGAGCGCGGAGCGACTCTGGAAACCGGGACCGGCCCCGGGAGCGGCGGCAGCGGCCGGAGCCCGGTGAGGCGGCACTGGCGGAGCTCGGAGGCGGCCCCAGCGCAGGTGGGAGCCGCGCTCGGTTCTGCCGGGGCTCGGGGCTGGCTGCGGGCGGAGGGGGCGGCAGGGGGCTCCGGCGGGTTCCTTGTGCCGTGTCGGCGCCGTGTTGCCCGTGGCCTGAGGGCGCTGCGGGAGCGGCTGCCCGCGCTCTCCTTCCCGCCGCTGCCTCGGCAGGAGCCGCTGCCGGAGCAGCGCCGGCTCGTCCCGGTTCCTGTGGGGAGGACGGAGGTGGCCGCCCTGTCCCCGGGGGGGGCTGTGCGGGAAAATTCCCAGAGGTGGCCAGAGGTTTGTGTCCCCACAGGAGCCCGAGGAGTCCTGTAAAAGTGACTTTATTCCTGAACAAAGGGAGAGGCCGTGCGGCCTTTGCCGGGGGGTCTCTCCAATTGGTGTAGGACGCGGCCTCCTTTTTCTCCTGATTTTCCCTCCTGCATCTCCCTGTCCCTTTGCCCCGTGGCGAAGGTCCTTGGAAAGTTCCGACTTCCCGATCCGCCTCCTGCATGTCCTCGTTAATATGCGCCCCCCTTTTGTAGAACATCCGATATTCACGGCTCTGCTCAGTCTTTGTTCTTCTTCTCCGTGTTCAGGAATTTCGCAGGGCCTTGGCTGAGCACAGTCCGTGTCAATGAGGAACATTTTCTGAAACTGATGGATTCTCCCGTTCCTCCCTTATCTCCCAGTCCCCGGCCCTGTCTCCAAGCAGATTCACTCGTTGACTCTGTTTTTCCTTGCTGGGTCCTCTTTGGTTTTGGGATTATTGTCAGTGACCTCAATTCTGAGAAAAACGAATATTCAGTCTTAGAATATTTTTCAAAAGTTCAATAAGGGAAAAACCAGTTCCATGTCCAGCGCTGGGTGTTCCTGGCGATCAGCCAAGGGACCCGTGGGTGCGTTAAGACAGTGTTATCTCTGTACTGTTACTAAGGCACATACATGTTCATGGGTTTCATGCATTATTCAAATATTCTTGGTAGCTTTCATTGTTATAGAAACTTTGCTTTATTTTGGGTTTCTGTTCTGGCTTATCTAAATAACATCCTGTGGATCAGGTCAATATATTTTATTTCTTCTTGTGGCTTCATCCTGTTGTTTCACACTTCCCAGATACTGAACAGGTAACAAATTCTTCTCTAATTCTTCTCCCGTGCTCTGGTTGGTGTCACCCTTATCACTTGGAGAGGTCAGTCAGCAGATGTGGGAAACAACCTAATTGCTTTACACAGTTCTCTCGGTTACAAGAAGTATTTTAACATTTTATATTTTGCTAAGGCTGTGGTACAATACATTCATCACATAATTATTTCTATAAGCTGTAAGGTGAATACATCAACATAACACTCATCACACTACTATTTCCATGGGCTTTACTGTGCATACTAAAATGAGAAATAAGTTTTATTAGCAAGCAGCTAAAAGGGATTATAAATTCCACTGTACTTGAAATCAATAACCACATACAAAGACTAATGCACAAATGTGAAAGCCAATATTATGGGGTCATTTTTAACAGTTCCTGTCCTTTTGTAGCCGTGTGTGGCTCAGGAGGCCTGGCTGCCACCTGCATCCCCTTGCTCAGCTGTGAATGAGCTGCCCTCAGCAAGGTGTGGTGCAGGGCCCAAAGATGAGAGTTGCTGTAGCACAACAGAGGAGAAAGAGCATTCCTTTAACCCCTGCTGTGCCAGGGAGCCACCAAACCGTGTCCCATTCCCATCCTTTCCACGTTTGGACCGGAACATGAGCTGCTTTCTTATTTCCTTTGTTTTCTGTTTCCCCACTTTTCTGTTGTCATCTCTTTGCCAACAGCATCCTGAGTCATTTAATTTTCCACCCTGTCCTCCTCCTTCTGCTCACAGATAATCTGATCCCAGCCCGTGGTGAAATGTTGTGTTCTTGGTTTGGGTGGATTGGTGGGCCAGACTGAGGAGCTGGATCTGTCTGGTTGGTTATTATTTCGTGGACATCTTGTAATCTAATTGTGCCATTGGAATGATCAATGTGTTCTCTGGCTCCTGATGTGAATTGGTTTGGGTTGCCAGGGGCTGGTGCAGGGTGTTGTAGGATTTGTTGTGGTGGCCGTTCATCTTTTCCCCATTTTTGGGGGCTCCCTCCAGCCAGGGCTGCATCAATTGATCTCTTTTCTCTAATTAAATCATGCCAGACTTGGATTCCCAAGTGATTTCTCTGAGCCTGTGGTAGCACAAACAGCCCAGTGGTCTGATGCTCCCTGTGTGACACAGACAGTGCCAGCACATGTTGGAGTGGGGAGAGGGATGATTCCCCCCACTTGTTGTAGTGAAGTTTTCACACCATTCTCCACTGGCTGTTTCCCTTTGCAGCTGAAGCAATTTGTGTTGCAGAGTCAGATCTCCTCCCTGTGGGCTCTGCCTTTGGCTGTGCCAATTCCATCTGTGCAAGCAGGCAGAGCTTGGGCTGAGGGGCAGAGGGAATCAGCCCAATTCCTCCCGCAGGCCAGAAGAGCCTGGTGCACTGTCCCCACTTTTCCCCAGCAGTGTTAATTTGCATTTCTAAAGCTCCTCTCCTGGCTGCCTGGAATGGAGCTTCTCTTCCAGAGCAGCCACTGAATGACTCACATGTGCCCCCCCACAATCTGCTTTTGTTTTAACTGTTAATTTAACTGTTTAATTCTTGTCACTCTTTGTGCCTTAAAGGGTCACCTTTAAAGCCCTTCTAGTTTTGCAAAATGCAGCCTAAAGATGAACATCGAAAAACCCAAACCGAAATTTTTCCATCACTAAGAGCCTCACACAAACATAGACAAAAACATTTCAAAGTAATCAAGTTTTATCTACTTTTTCTCCTGGGACTAAGAATTGATTCTCACACCCCTGG
Organism: Zosterops lateralis; assembly: GCF_965231275.1. Lineage (NCBI taxonomy): Eukaryota > Metazoa > Chordata > Aves > Passeriformes > Zosteropidae > Zosterops > Zosterops lateralis. Next base: position 21,131 of record NW_028154326.1, read on the forward strand.
TCCAAACGTAACTGACAATATAAAAGGAGGCTTATTATGAGAAATCATTGTGGTGGTGTAATCTTGTCACAGAAACTGCGAGAAAAACAGAATTTCTCCAACAATATTTTCAGTGTTAGAGAGTCAAGGCATTACTTGATTTTGGCCAGGATGCGCAACAGAAATCATTTCATCCACTCGTAGCCAGGGTGTGCAGAGAAAATCATTCCATGACACGTGAGTTTTACTGGATTTTTCCTAAACTTTGTACAGTCTGAACCCATAGAAATCCATTGGTTTGATGTTCATTGCTTCCAAGTCGCTGAGTTCTGAGTATTTGGTTTCCTATTGGAGCCGGATTTCTTTGCCTCTGATGTTAATTAGGTCCTCACTCCTGGATTTCCTCATCAGCCTTTTCCAGACCAGGTGTCTCCAGCTATTCCAGGGCAGTGTCTGGGGCAGATGTTGGTTGCTGTTTGCTGATGGTCGTTGATGTTTTGTTGATGGTCGTTGTCTTTGTGGGTGTCTTTTGGGCTATTCCCAGTCTGCTGAGATGTTAAACTCATCTCTGTTTTATAATAAGATGTATCTTATTAAAAGATAATATTTAAAATTCCTTTCCCAGGGCAAAGGCAGACCAAGCCTGACTAGAGAAATAAGATTTTTTTTAAAATTTGAACTTGGTATATTTTGGAGCAATGTGATCCCATCCAGCCCCGTGTGTGAGTGTGACTGAGAGCCAGAGTGGAATTGTCCCGTTGTGTTCCCCAGCCCCTGTGGCGAGTGCAGGCACAGAAAGCCCTGAAGCTGAAGCAGTGGCAGCAAGGCTGGGCCCCCAGTGTCTGGAGATGGCCCAGGAGGTGCCCAGGCAGACTATTCCAGCAGAGGATCTGTGGGCAGGCACAGGGGCTTCCCCCGCTGTGGAGCCCTGGCTGCTGCTCCGGTGCCTTCAGGGCGGGTCAGTCGTGGCCTCCCATCCTCCTCCTGCAGCCGGGAAGTCCAAATCTCCTTTGGGCCTTGCGAGCCCTTGAGCCCAGGGTGAGGGGTCCCCCCGTGCTGAGCTGTGCTGGGGCTGTTTCTGTGCTCAGGGACACTTGGGATGGGCCACTTGGCCCCCAGTGGTGCTTCTTCCCACTCCTCAGGCAGGGCCCCATGTCCTGGTTGGATGGTGTGAACAGCAAAGTCCCAAGGCAGGGTCTGTGCCAGCCCAGCTTCCAGTGGGAGAGATTTCACAGGAGAAAGGATTCTGGCCACAGGCTGCTCTAAATACACATCCCTTTTCTCCAGCCTGCACTAGGTGGAGAATTGCCAGGGGAAGGAATTCCAAAGATCAATTCCAAGGGAGATAATTGAATATCTGCCCTGGATCTGGCTCTTATTCTTGCCAAAGCCAATGGCAAAAGCCCCACCTGTGGCATCTTGGTTTCTGTCCCCAGCTTCCAAAGGTGTTTCTTTATTTCCCCATTCATTCTTTCTACCTGACCTGAGCTCTGGGGGTGCCAGGGGTTGTGGAGGTCCCATTGTGTTCCTAAAGCTGCCAGAACCCCCTGAAGGATCTTTCCTATAAAATGAGTTCCCCTATCGTAGTTTATTGCTTCCACAATCCTTTCTCTTGGAATTATTTGTTTCAGAAATAGCTTTCTAAGTGATCCAGTGATTACTGCAGAAGTCAGAATTGCTTTTGGCCCCCCTGTTGGGTGACATGGTGTCAGCAGGAGATATTTCAGCCTTCCTGCTCAGGGCATTTCAGTCCCAGGCTCTCACAGGCACACACAGCTCTGCCGGTTGAGCTGACCATGTGGGGGGTAACCTGTGCTTTGTCTGATTCCCTTTCCTAAACAACAGCGTGTCTTGTAACTCTTTTCCCTTCTGCTGCCCTTGGAGCCCCATCCAGAAACACCTTTTCTCCCTGAGGCCAGGGAATGTCTCATCCATCTCTCCCAGCCTGGCTCTGGAGCTCTGTCACCTCAGTGCAGTCATGGGTTTCTCCCCAGCCCCTGTGCAGGCTGTTCCAACAGGAGGCTGGGTTAAACCCTTCCCCTGTCCTCACTTCTAAATCCTCCTGTGCCACTGAACAAGTTTCCTGCTGGAATAACCCAGCCCTGCTCTTTTGGTTCTCAGAGGCTGAACTTGATGCCAGACTTGGACAACAGGAGATCCTTGTGCTGTCAGTTTTCAGGCCTCAGGTCCCATTCAAGCTGTGGCTGCACAATTCTGCAGACAGTGGGGCCACTCTGGCCACTGGGTTAAACATTTTAGCACAAGAATTCCTTTGGCCTGGCCCTGTTTAACACTCACATACAATTCCAGTTCATTTTCTGAGTCTGGAGGAGCCATGGCTTGAGCATCAATAATTTTGTGTTTTTCATTTCTCAAGTCTTGTTCCCTTTCCCATGTCCAAACCATAACATTGAGGCTGTGTGGGGTTAAAAAGTCATCCAATGTTCTGGCTAGAACAGAGAATCCTCAATCCAGGTCCTGCAATTTCCAATTGTGAAAAACGAGGTTCACTTTTTGGTAAAATTTATAAAAACTATGTTTAATAAAATAATTAAGACAATTAGGAGATTAAAAAAGCCAATTACGGCCGGCCGGGTGACTCGGCATTCAGCCAAGTCCACACTTTGCTTTCTCAGAGACCCTCGTTAAATACCCTTCCCGTTATATTGATATATGAATATTCATAAAATTCCATAAACTAGTTTCCATATTCCAGGAACTGTTTTGCATGGCCCCTCCTTGGGTCCGCCTTTTTAGAGCATGCGTGTTTCGTGGCTGTGTCCTTTTTATCGCGTCCAGCTTGGGCCTTGGTCCGTGCTTTCTGCAGGTGGGAGATGCTGATAGTTGGTGTATCAGTAGCAGGGTCCTCTTTACATGTTCACTGGATGTTATCCCAACCAAACAGACAGTTTAAGCATACTTACATCAACTACTCCCATTGTATCTAATCTTCTTTTACCAATAGCAGAAATAAATTTATATCCTATATCCTTACTATGTTATCAATCATATAGCACACATCTTGCGAAAAGCCAATTTTATAATACACACATATAACACTCCCTTGCAATAGGGTTTTGCTTTTAGACACCACTCGTGCTGTGTAGTGACATCCGTGGACGGCAGGGACAAGGAACTCTGCAGAGCTGAGATATTCTAGAAACACGTGGCTTTATTACAAGGGTGGTGGGTAAAGAGGGCTTTGCCTTCAGCCACCAGCCTGGGCTGGAGGGAAGCCCCGAGAGAGAGAGGGGAGAGAGAGGGTAGAAGAGAGCTCAGGGGTAGAAGTGAGGTAAGAGTGGGGGAAGGGATAAGACAGCAGGGATAAGAGAGAGGGGGCAAGAGCGTGGGGGGAAAGAGCAAGAGAGCAAGAGCAAGAGAGAGGGCACCTTGTTACAATCCATTCTCTCTCTTTTTGTGTTGAATATTCTAATTCACAGTGACCAACCGGTGCAAGATCCAAAACCTACAAACTTTGCATGCAGCCTATGAGAACTACTATATTACCATGTCATTTTATATTCTAAACTCTAAAGACTACTTTTCTTATCTGCTTTTCCCCTGATCCCTTGCAAAGGGGAAAGGCTGCATTCCTGAGTCCTTTTGTTTCTGCCCTTCAACCCATCTCCAGCTAATCACCATTTTCCTGCCTCCCATGCCTACATGTCAAAGCTGGCTTTCATTTCTATTGCACTCACAGGTTTTTCATCTGCAGTATTTCTTGCCAGACAATCATATCCATAAGTCCTTCCTGTCCCATCATTCCCAACAGTGCTGGTTACTTCATAGTGATTTGGAGAGGCTGGGAATCTAATTTTCCCCCTTTCCCTGGGGCTGCCCACACTTGTGGGTTCACTTCAGCACAGGCCTTGCCAGACATTTGACATAGAGGTACAAGAGAACTGGCCTCTGTATCACCTTTTACAATATTAATTTGCATTCCCAATTTAGCCATCAAAGGCCTTCCCAGTAAATTACAATCACAATGAGGAGCAAATAAAACTTCCTGCATTTCAAACCCATCCCTGGCATCTGCTAATAGTGGCTGAATAAAACAGAGCCCGTCATCTTTCCCACTTGTCCCCTGGATAATCAAAGACATTTTGGCCTTTTCCCCCCTTAGGTCTAAGATTGAGAGTGGGTGGAGAGGCCCCTGTGTGTATGAGGAAAGGCCTGGTGTGGATGCAGCCCCAGGCTGAATGTTGTCAAGGGCTCCAGTGTGGTGGGTCCCTGGTGTAATGGGAGCTGTGGCAGCCCTAGGAATCCATGTCCGTGCAGGGCTGGACTTGCTCCTGCTGAGGGTGCTGCTGTGTGTGCTTACAGTGTCCCTGTGGGCTGCAGATGGATCCCTGCTTCCTTGGCAGGGGCTGTTTGGGTGGGCTCTCCCCTGCCGAGGAGGGCAATGCCTGTGCCAGGTGCTTGTGGCCGAGCCCGTCCCCTCGGTGCTGGGGCCCCCTTGGGCCCTGGGCTTCATCCCTCAGGGGCTGTGGAAACTCTGCCATGGCCTTTGCCTTCAGCTGGGCCTTTTCCTGCTCCCTTCTTGCCTTCACCTGCTGTGCCTTTGTGCCCAAGTGCTGCAGGGGCTTCTTGT
>NW_028154325.1:0-25340 GCF_965231275.1 Zosterops lateralis
AGTTCAGATGACTCCTGGGGTCTCTTGGGTCCCATAGATTTGTACTTCCCTGTTGGAGGACCTTAGGGCAAAGTATTTCCATTATCCAGTAACAGATCCCACAGACCCGGGGCTCAGCCTGTGGGGTCAGCAGGGAAACTTGACTCACCCCTGCGACCGGAGCTGGACTTGCCTGCAGCATCCACCAAAGGAGCTGCAGAAGTGTTCCCTGTGGACACACCTGTAACTGAACGGCCACAGAAGCTTCTGTCACCTCTGCCCTACTGGCTGACTTTTGGGCTCTGAGGTGGCAGCTCTTCCAGAAGGAAAAGCCTTGACCTACCCTCAGCATCTCCTACAGTCTCAGTCTTGGACATCGCTTCGGAAGCCAGATCACCTTGGCGAAGGGACTTGGCTGCAAAGAAAGGCAGGAGAGAAGAGCTCCCGTGGCACTGCAGGAGTTCCTCAGGCTCCCTGGGGCTGCCAAAGGAGCCACCCAAGGCACAGCCCCGGGGCACAGCCCCGGGCCCGGCCCCTTCCCTCTCTGCTCTTCTCCGTGGCTGCGCAGAGCACACGGAAGGACACCCTGGCATTGCACACAGCAAGAGCATTGACAGCTAAATGCTCCTTCCTGCCCCTGACAGCCATGCTGTGGGATCACTCAGGGCTCCAGAAGGGAGCAGGGCAAAAATTCCAGAATCCTTCAACCCTGAGAGCATGTTAAGGGCAATGGCACATGAGTGAGCTCTTGGCACACTGACACGGATTATTCCGTCAGGAAAGGCACCCTCTGAACTTGCCTTCAATATCCTGAAAGAACTGCAAACCATTCTTCACCAGGGCTTCCACATAATCGGTATCACGTTCCCAGTCTAGAAGGGAGCAGAGATCAGAAGCATTTCCATGGTGTGCGGGGATGCCCCTCTGCCTTAGGGAACTGGGCACTGCAAGGGGGTCGTGTCAGGCCAAAGGAGGCAGATGTCAATGGACATGGCCAAAGCTGCCCAGGGGCCTGAGGAGCTCTGGGCTGCCTCTGCTCACTCTCCACACTCTTTGCAGCCCCTGTACAGCATCCCTGGAGACAAAACGGGGGCAGCCCTCACCCCATTGGAGCTCTCTCCCTCCCAGAGCAAACCCTCCCTTAAAGCCTGGGGAAAACCATCCCCAAGGCGTCCAAGGGAGAAGGGAGCACTGTCCCCGGAAAGGGGAGCCAGGCCCCGGCTCACCTGCTCCTTGTGCTGGCCATGGAGCAGCCTGGGCTGCCCTGGCAGGCAGGGCCACTGCCAGCAGGAGCAGGAGGAAGAGGCGCAGAGCAAGGGCCATGGTGCCTTGCCCTGTGCCAGTTCCCAGCTCTTGCTGCCACCACTGTCCTTCACGGCTTTCCCGACACCGCTGTCCCCAATGTCAGCACTGCTGTCCGCAATGTCAGCACCGCTGCTGCTGCCGACGCTGCTGCCACAGCAGTTGTAGTCAGGGACTGACTGCTGAGTCCTTGTGGTGCTGTGCAACCCCGGGGCTCTGGGGCCTCTGTGACCTCAGAGCCTGCTGTCAGCTCAGCCTGCTGCGAAATCAGAGCCTGCTGTGACCTCATCCCTTTGGCTGTACTCTCAGAGTGTATACCCCCATCTGTACTAATGGGCTACCTTGATTGTAACTGTTTGGCTTCATCAAAGGGCCATGGCTTAGCAAAACCTTTGTTTTGCCTGCTGACATTGCTGGTCAGGCTGTGCCCCTGGAAATGCTCTTCATGGCTTCCCTCTTTTCCTGGATATCCTTTTTGAGAAGACCCATGACCAGAGAGTCTACTGTAATAAACGGAATCACTGAATCACAGAATAAGCTGAGTTGGAAGGACTCACAAGGATCATGAAGTCCAACTCCTGGCCCTGCACAGGAGCGTCCTCAAGAGTCACAGCATGTGCTTGAGAGTATTGTCCAAATGCAGCTTGAGCTTTCTCAGACTTGGTGCTGCCCTGAGGTGCCTGTTTCAGTGCCCAGCTATCCTCTGCATAAAAACCTTTTTCTGTTACCCAACCTAAATCTCCCCTGGCACAACTACAGGCCACTCCCTATCACTGGGGACAATACAAAGAGATTAGTGCCTGCTTCTCCTCTTCCTGTCAAGAGCAAGTCAGAGACCTCAATGAGGTCTCCCATCAGTCTCCTCCAGGCAGAAGAGGCAGAGAGCCCTCTGCCGCTCTTCACGCAGCTTCCCCTTAGGCCCTTCCCCATCTTCACTGCCCTCCTTTGAACACTCTTGCTCATACTGCAGTGACCAAAACTTCTGACATTATTTGAGGTGGGGCTGCCCCAGTGCAGAGTAGAGTGGGACAATCCCATCCCTGGCCCCACTGGTCCTGCTGGGCTTGGTGCCCCCCAGGAGAGGGGTGTCACCCCTGGCTGCCAGGGCAGTGCTGACTCGTATCCAATTTCCCATCCATCAGGATTCCCAGGTCCCTTTCCTGCTCTTCAGCATCTCATTCCCCAGCCTGTCCACACAGCCAGGGTTGCCCCATCCCAGGTGCAGAATCCAGCACTTTCCCTTGTTGAACTTCACTGAGCTGGTGATTGTCCAGCCCTCCAAATTGTCCAGGTCATGCCCTCAGCTCAGGCACGCTCAGCACAGGCTCCCCCAGCCCCTCGGGGCCCCACTGCTGGTCACAGCAGCCCCTGCCTGGCTCCTGCCTGCCCACACCGTGGGCTGCTCCCGGGCATGGAGCTCAGCCAGTGCCGGGGTCCTCTAGGATTTGCTGGGGGCAGCACACGGACACTGGGGTAGCAACTCCATGTCTTTATTAGAACACAAAGAGGCCGTCGTCTACGCTGGGTGGGGTGTGGGGAGGTCACCCTCAGTGTTATTTAGAGGGCAGGACCAGAGGGCACAGGTGCAGAGGGAAGGGCCATGTTGGTCTCAGCTGAGGCTGGAGGATGCTGGCTTGGTCCTGGGGTCTTTAGAAGAACTAGGGAATGGGCTGGGATAGGACAGAGTGAAACCAAAGAAGGGAGTGAAGGCAGTTTGGGGATACCTATGAGGGGAGGAAGTGGCAGTGGGATCCTACAGGAATGCAAAGTTTCCCTCTTCCAATGACTGTTCTGGGGTCCTCTTTGCAAAGATCTTGAAAAGGCTGCACAGGCCCTTATTACTGCTGGAGGAGCTGCTGAAGCTGTCCAGATGTGAGCTACAGCCACTGCCCTTCAAACGCTCTTGTGAGGAGCTCCTGTGGAGAGAGGAGGTGTCTGAGGCCTCAGCTGGTGCTACCTACAGTAGACTTTCAAAAGGAGTTGTTTGAGGGAAAGATGAACAAACACTCACCATTTTCTCTTCAAGCAACAGCAGATTCCAATGCAGCTTAAAATGACCACAAGCTCCAGAAGAAGCAGCCCTATAGTTAACGCTAGCCAGCAGCGTGTTCCCTGACAGACAGCGCTTAAAATGCCCTTCTGGGAGTCGGGAACACGTGTTGTGGTTAGGGCTGCATCTGTGGGAGCAATGGGGAGTGTGAGGCTGTGCTGTGCCCAACTGCTGAGCTGGCAGCACGGTGCACACGGGCAGGACGTTCTCTGTTTCCCCCAGAGCTGGGGCCTGCAGGCACCTTGCCGCCCCTTGGCAGCAGGAGGGACCTTGGGCACCAGTGCCCTTTCCCAGGGGCTGCCAACAAGCTCCAGAGGCCTCCAAGCCCAGGAGCCTCCAGCTTTGGCTTTTGCCGGGCCATGCAAGGGTGGGTGCTGGGGGAAGAGCTGCTGCCACACAGCCCCAGAGAAGGCTGAGCCTGGCACAGCAATTACCTTCTGTAACTGTGTCTGGGTCTGTTTTCATGCCTGTGTCCATGTCCATGTCCATCTCAGTATCTGTGTCCCTGTCTGTGCCTGTGTCTATCTCTCTCTCTGTGTCTCCGTTCTCCTCCCTTCCTGCAGCAGGGGTTGTCACCGAGCCACTGCTTTCTCCTGGATATTCTTCCTTCTGCACCACCTTCTGATCCGTCCCTTGAGAAAGAAAAAAAACACAGCTGGATCCGATGTAAACATTCGCCGCTGGGGTGGTGGCATTGTCAGGAGGCAAAATTTGTGAAAGATATGGATAAGGATAAGGAAAAGGCCCAGGATCTTGGGGCTGGGACAGAGTACTGTCTTCTCCAAAGAGCTGCCCTTCCTGATCTACCCAGGGCCCCGGAAATTGCAGGGATCTCAGGGTGTGCATGGCCCATGGTGCAGTTTGGGCTCCCTGTCAGCTGATGCCCAATGCCTTCCTGCTGAGCTGGGGAGAAGCTGCAGCCAGGCCAGGCTGGGAAACTGCCCTGCAGGGTGTGAAAGCAGCAGTGGGGCAGCGAGGCTGCCATGGATCCCTTCCCGCTGTGCCGGGCACGGCGTGTCCAGATGTGCAGAGAAAGGCCCCGGGTGCTGAGTGTCAGGGGAAGGCTCAGGGACATGCACCCACCTGGTCCTCCCTGCAGCACTTCCTTCTGTGTTTCTCTCAGGAATTTGCTTGACTCAAGAGGCATTTTGACTCCAATATCTTGGGTCTTTCGTTTTGGAGGACCTTAACAGAAAGTATTTCCATTTTCCAGGAGCAGATCCCACAAACTCAGGGTTCTGCCTGTGGGGTCAGCAGAGAAACTTGACTCACCCCTGCGACGGGAGCTGGGCTTGTGTGCAGCATCCACCAAAGGAGCTTCACCTTCATGCTGAAGAGGTTCAGCTGCAAAGAAAGGCAGGAGAGAAGAGCTCCCGTGGCACTGCAGGAGATCCTCAGGCTCCCTGGGACTGCCAAAAGGGCAGCCCAAGGCACAGCCCCAGGGCACAGCCCTGGGCCCGGCCCCTTCCCTCTCTGCTCTTCTCCGTGGCTGCACAGAGCACACGGAAGGACACCCTGGCATTGCACACGGCAAGAGCATTGACAGCTAAATGCTCCTTCCTGCCCCTGACAGCCATGCTGTGGGATCACTCAGGGCTCCAGAAGGGAGCAGGGCAAAAATTCCAGAATCCTTCAACCCTGAGAGCATGTTAAGGGCAATGGCACATGAGTGAGCTCTTGCCACACTGACACGGATTATTCTGTCAGGAAAGGCACCCTCTGAACTTGCCTTCAGCATCTTCCAAGAATTGAAAATGGTTATCAGCCAGGGTTTCCAGATAATCCATGTCATGATCCCAGTCTAGAAGAGAGCAGAGATCAGAACCATTTCCGTGGTGTTCTGGGATCCGTCTCTGTCATAGGGAACTGGGTACTGCAAGGGGGTCGGGTCAGGCCATGGGAGGCAGATGTCAATGGACATGGCCAAAGCTGCCCAGGGGCCTGGGGAGCTCTGGGCTGCCTCTGCTCACTCTCCACACTCTTTGCAGCCCCTGGGCAGCATCCCTGGAGGGCAGACACTACCAAGCAGCAGAGGTGGCAGCTCCAGCCTCAGCAGGGCTCAGGCCCAGAGGAGCAATTACCTCCTGTGACTGTGCCCGGCATCGCCTCCCTTCCTGCAGCAGAGGCCGGAACGGAGCCACTGCTTCCTCCGGGAGACCTTGCCTTCAGCACATCCTCTCTGTCCACTTCTGGAGAAAGGAAAAGCACAGCCGGATCAGATGGAGGTGCTCCCCATTGGACAGGGGGCATCTTCAGGTGGCAATGCTTGTCAAAGACACTGATAAGGATCAGGAAAGGCCGAGGTTCTTGGGGCTGGGCCTCACTTCTCCAAAGAGCTGCCCTTTCTGATCTACCCAGGGCCCGGGAAATTGCAGGGATCTCAGGGTGTGCCTGGCCCATGGTGCAGATTGGGCTCCCTGTCAGGTGATGCCCAATGCCTTCCTGCTGAGCTGGGGAGAAGCTGCAGCCAGGCCAGGCTGGGAAACAGCCCTGCAGGGTGTGAAAGCAGCAGTGGGGCAGCGAGGCTGCCATGGATCCCTTCCCGCTGTGCCGGGCACGGCGGGTCCAGATGTGCAGAGAAAGGCCCCGGGTGCTGAGTGTCAGGGGAAGGCTCAGGGACATGCACCCACCTGGTCCTCCCTGCAGCATTTCCTTCAGCATTTGCCACATGACTTCAAATGGCCCCAGGCATTTCTTGTCTGCTCTGTGTTCGGTCTTTCCTGTTGTAGGACCTTAACAAAAAGTAGTTCCATTTCTGAGGAATGGATTGCACAGAAGCAGGGCTCAGCCTGTGCGGCACACTACTCACCACTGCTGTGGGAGGTGGGCTTGTGCGTAGCATACAGCCTTGGGGCTGGAGAAGTCCTCTCTGCAGACACACCTGTGACTGAAGAGCCAGAGGAGATTCTGTCAGCTGGTTCCTGACAGGTTGACAATGATTATTCCTTGGTGGGACAGTGAGAACATACCTGCAGGAGGCCTGGAGGGCTTCAAAACTTCATACCTCCAGACTACTGGAGAAGCCTCCCCAGCAACCCCGTCTAGAAACAAACCAAGATGGGATCCATTTCCACTGTGTGCCAGGGCTGGCTCTGGTCCTGGGCTCAGGGCAGGGCTCCCACTTGGGGCTGCTCCTGTGCCTTGGGCCTCTGGGCACTCAGGGCCAGCTCTGGGAGCAGCTGCAGCGGGAGGGACATTGGGGCACCAGTGCCCTTTCCCAGGGGCTGTCAACGAGCTCCAGAGGCCTCCAAGCCCAGGAGCCTCCAGCTTTGGCTTTTGCTGGGCCATGCAAGGGTGGGTGCTGGGGGAAGAGCTGCTGCCACACAGCCCCAGAGAGGGCTGAGCCTGGCACAGCAATTACCTCCAGTAACTGTGTCTGTGTCTGTGTCTCTTTCTCTGTCTCTACCTCTGTCTCTGTCCGTGTCTATGTCTGGCATTGCATTCCTTCTTGAAGCAGAGGATGTCAATGATTGACTGCTTCTTGTGGGAAATGCCACCTTCCACAGAAGCTCTAGGCCCATCACTTGAGAAAGGAAGGGAGAGAGCTGGATCAGATATAACTGTTCTCGATTTGGGTGCTGGCATCTTCAGGAGGCAATATTTGGCATAGACATGGATAAGGAAAATGCCCAGGTATTGGGGCTGGGCCAGGACACTCTCTCTTCCCTTTGTGATCTGCCTGGAGCCCTGGAAATTGCAGGGATCTCAGGGTGTGCTGTGGCCTGTGGTGCAGTTTGGGCTCCCTGTCAGCTGATGCCCAATGCCTTCCTGCTGAGCTGGGGGGAAGCTGCAGCCAGGCCAGGCTGGGAAACAGCCCTGCAGGGTGTGAAATCAGCAGTGGGGCAGCGAGGCTGCCATGGATCCCTTCCCGCTGTGTCGGGTACGGCGTGTCCAGATGTGCAGAGAAAGGCCGTGGGTGCTGAGTGTCAGGGGAAGGCTCAGGGACATGCACCCACCTGGTCCTCCCTGCAGCATTTCCACAATTTGTTTCAGGTTCTTGTGTGACCCAAGCAATTCCTTCTCTTGTCTATGTTTGTACTTCTCTGTTGGAGGACCTTAAAAGAAAATAGTTCCATTTTTACAGGAATGGATCCCACAAACCCAGGGTTCAGCCTGTCGGATCAGCAGGGACACACGGCTCACCCCTGTGATGGGAGCTGCGCTTGCCTGAAGCAATCAGGAAAGGAGGTGCCGAATTCCTCCCTTCAGTCACACCTGTAACTCAACAGCCAATGAAATTTCTGTCATCAGGTTGCTTCCAGGTTGTCAATGATTATTGCTTGGTGGGACACTGAGAACATACCTACGAGAAGCTCCAAGGGCTTTGAAACTTTATCCAGCCAAGTTAATGGAGAAGCCTCCCCAGGAGCCTCATCTACAAAGGAGCAGAGATGAGAACCTTGTTCAGGGCATTCCTGGGTCCCCTTCTGCCTTAGGGAACTGGGCACTGCAAGGGGGTCGTGTCAAGCTGTGGGAGGCAGATGTCAATGGACATGGCCAAAGCTGCCCAGGGGCCTGAGGAACTCTGGGCTGCCTCTGCTCACTCTCCACACTCTTTGCAGCCCCTGGGCAGCATCCCTGGAGGGCAGGCACTACCAAGCAGCAGAGGTGGCAGCTCCAGCCTCAGCAGGGCTCAGACCCAGAGGAGCAATTACCTCCTGTGTCTGTGCCCGGCATCGCCTCCCTTCCTGCAGCAGAGGCTGGAACGGAGCCACTGCTTCCTCCGGGAGACCTTGCCTTCAGCACATCCTCTCTGTCCACTTCTGGAGAAAGGAAAAGCACAGCCGGATCAGATGGAGGTGCTCCCCACTGGACAGGGGGCATCTTCAGGAGGCAATGCTTGTCAAAGACACTGATAAGGATCAGGAAGATTCCCAGGATCTTCAGGCAGACCAACGACTATCCCTCATTGAAACAGCCACCCTTCCTATCGTCCTGGAGCCCCGGAAATTGCAGGGATCTCAGGGTGTGCATGGCCCATGGTGCAGATTGGGCTCCCTGTCAGCTGATGCCCAATGCCTTCCTGCTGAGCTGGGGGGAAGCTGCAGCCAGGCCAGGCTGGGAAACAGCCCTGCAGGGTGTGAAAGCAGCAGTGGGGCAGCGAGGCTGCCATGGATCCCTTCCCGCTGTGCCGGGCACGGCGTGTCCAGATGTGCAGAGAAAGGCCCCGAGTGCTGAGTGTCAGGGGAAGGCTCAGGGACATGCACCCACCTGGTCCTCCCTGCAGCGTTTCCTTCAATGTTTGCCTGATGAGTTCAGATGACTCCTGGGGTCTCTTGGGTCCCATAGATTTGTACTTCCCTGTTGGAGGACCTTAGGGCAAAGTATTTGCATTTTCAAGGAACAGAGCCCACAGACCCAGGGCTCAGCCTGTGGGGTCAGAAGGGACACACAACTCACCCCTGCGACGGGAGCTGGGCTTGTGTGCTGCATCCACCAAAGGAGCTGCAGAAGTCTTCCCTGCAGACACACCTGCAACGGAACAGCCACAGAAGCTTCTGTCACCTCTGCCGATCTGCATGGGCAGCACTGAGCCACAGGAGGAGTGAGAGGATCGTGCACAGTGAGGGCACACACGGGCACAGCTCTGTCCTGGCACCTGTAGCGTTGCCCCCCTGGCCGAGCTCTGGGCTCTGAGGTGGCAGCTCTTCCAGAAGGAAAAGCCTTGACCTACCCTCAGCATCTCCTATAGGCTCAGTCTTGGACATCGCTTCGGAAGCCAGATCACCTTGGCGAAGGGACTTGGCTGCAAAGAAAGGCAGGAGAGAAGAGCTCCCGTGGCACTGCAGGAGTTCCTCAGGCTCCCTGGGACTGCCAAAGGAGCCGCCCAAGGCACAGCCCCGGGGCACAGGCCTGGGCCCGGCCCCTTCCCTCTCTGCTCTTCTCCGTGGCTGCACAGAGCACACGGAAGGACACCCTGGTATTGCACACAGCAAGAGCATTGCCAGCTAAATGCTCCTTCCTGCCCCTGACAGCCATGCTGTGGGATCACTCAGGGCTCCAGAAGGGAGCAGGGCAAAAATTCCAGAATCCTTCAACCCTGAGAGCATGTTAAGGGCAATGGCACATGAGTGAGCTCTTGCCACACTGACACGGATTATTCTGTCAGGAAAGGCACCCTCTGAACTTGCCTTCAATATCCTGAAAGAACTGCAAACCATTCTTCACCAGGGCTTCCACATAATCGGTATCACGATCCCAATCTAGAAGGGATCAGAGATCAGAACCATTTCCGTGGTGTGCTGGGATGCCCCTCTGCCTTAGGGAACTGGGCCCTGCAAGGGGGTTGGATCAGGCCGTGGGAGGCGGATGTCAATGGACATGGCCAAAGCTGCCCAGGGGCCTGGGGAGTTCTGGGCTGCCTCTGCTCACTCTCCACACTCTTTGCAGCCCCTGGGCAGCATCCCTGGAGGGCAGGCACTACCAAGCAGCAGAGGTGGCAACTCAAGCCTCAGCAGGGCTCAGGCCCAGAGGAGCAATTACCTCCTGTGTCTGTGCCCGGCATCGCCTCCCTTCCTGCAGCAGAGGCTGGAACGGAGCCACTGCTTCCTCCGGGAGACCTTGCCTTCAGCACATCCTCTCTGTCCACTTCTGGAGAAAGGAAAAGCACAGCCGGATCAGATGGAGGTGCTCCCCATTGGACAGGGGGCATCTTCAGGAGGCAATGCTTGTCAAAGACACTGATAAAGATCAGGAAGATTCCCAGGATCTTCAGGCAGACCAACGACTATCCCTCATTGAAACAGCCACCCTTCCTATCGTCCTGGGGCCCCGGAAATTGCAGGGATCTCAGGGTGTGCATGGCCCATGGTGCAGATTGGGCTCCCTGTCAGCTGATGCCCAATGCCTTCCTGCTGAGCTGGGGGGAAGCTGCAGCCAGGCCAGGCTGGGAAACAGCCCTGCAGGGTGTGAAAGCAGCAGTGGGGCAGCGAGGCTGCCATGGATCCCTTCCCGCTGTGCCGGGTACGGCGTGTCCAGATGTGCAGAGAAAGGCCCCAGGTGCTGAGTGTCAGGGGAAGGCTCAGGGACATGCACCCACCTGGTCCTCCCTGCAGCGTTTCCTTCAATGTTTGCCTGATGAGTTCAGATGACTCCTGGGGTCTCTTGGGTCCCATAGATTTGTACTTCCCTGTTGGAGGACCTTAGGGCAAAGTATTTCCATTATCCAGTAACAGATCCCACAGACCCGGGGCTCAGCCTGTGGGGTCAGCAGGGAAACTTGACTCACCCCTGCGACCGGAGCTGGACTTGCCTGCAGCATCCACCAAAGGAGCTGCAGAAGTGTTCCCTGTGGACACACCTGTAACTGAACGGCCACAGAAGCTTCTGTCACCTCTGCCCTACTGGCTGACTTTTGGGCTCTGAGGTGGCAGCTCTTCCAGAAGGAAAAGCCTTGACCTACCCTCAGCATCTCCTACAGTCTCAGTCTTGGACATCGCTTCGGAAGCCAGATCACCTTGGCGAAGGGACTTGGCTGCAAAGAAAGGCAGGAGAGAAGAGCTCCCGTGGCACTGCAGGAGTTCCTCAGGCTCCCTGGGGCTGCCAAAGGAGCCACCCAAGGCACAGCCCCGGGGCACAGCCCCGGGCCCGGCCCCTTCCCTCTCTGCTCTTCTCCGTGGCTGCGCAGAGCACACGGAAGGACACCCTGGCATTGCACACAGCAAGAGCATTGACAGCTAAATGCTCCTTCCTGCCCCTGACAGCCATGCTGTGGGATCACTCAGGGCTCCAGAAGGGAGCAGGGCAAAAATTCCAGAATCCTTCAACCCTGAGAGCATGTTAAGGGCAATGGCACATGAGTGAGCTCTTGGCACACTGACACGGATTATTCCGTCAGGAAAGGCACCCTCTGAACTTGCCTTCAATATCCTGAAAGAACTGCAAACCATTCTTCACCAGGGCTTCCACATAATCGGTATCACGTTCCCAGTCTAGAAGGGAGCAGAGATCAGAAGCATTTCCATGGTGTGCGGGGATGCCCCTCTGCCTTAGGGAACTGGGCACTGCAAGGGGGTCGTGTCAGGCCAAAGGAGGCAGATGTCAATGGACATGGCCAAAGCTGCCCAGGGGCCTGAGGAGCTCTGGGCTGCCTCTGCTCACTCTCCACACTCTTTGCAGCCCCTGTACAGCATCCCTGGAGACAAAACGGGGGCAGCCCTCACCCCATTGGAGCTCTCTCCCTCCCAGAGCAAACCCTCCCTTAAAGCCTGGGGAAAACCATCCCCAAGGCGTCCAAGGGAGAAGGGAGCACTGTCCCCGGAAAGGGGAGCCAGGCCCCGGCTCACCTGCTCCTTGTGCTGGCCATGGAGCAGCCTGGGCTGCCCTGGCAGGCAGGGCCACTGCCAGCAGGAGCAGGAGGAAGAGGCGCAGAGCAAGGGCCATGGTGCCTTGCCCTGTGCCAGTTCCCAGCTCTTGCTGCCACCACTGTCCTTCACGGCTTTCCCGACACCGCTGTCCCCAATGTCAGCACTGCTGTCCGCAATGTCAGCACCGCTGCTGCTGCCGACGCTGCTGCCACAGCAGTTGTAGTCAGGGACTGACTGCTGAGTCCTTGTGGTGCTGTGCAACCCCGGGGCTCTGGGGCCTCTGTGACCTCAGAGCCTGCTGTCAGCTCAGCCTGCTGCGAAATCAGAGCCTGCTGTGACCTCATCCCTTTGGCTGTACTCTCAGAGTGTATACCCCCATCTGTACTAATGGGCTACCTTGATTGTAACTGTTTGGCTTCATCAAAGGGCCATGGCTTAGCAAAACCTTTGTTTTGCCTGCTGACATTGCTGGTCAGGCTGTGCCCCTGGAAATGCTCTTCATGGCTTCCCTCTTTTCCTGGATATCCTTTTTGAGAAGACCCATGACCAGAGAGTCTACTGTAATAAACGGAATCACTGAATCACAGAATAAGCTGAGTTGGAAGGACTCACAAGGATCATGAAGTCCAACTCCTGGCCCTGCACAGGAGCGTCCTCAAGAGTCACAGCATGTGCTTGAGAGTATTGTCCAAATGCAGCTTGAGCTTTCTCAGACTTGGTGCTGCCCTGAGGTGCCTGTTTCAGTGCCCAGCTATCCTCTGCATAAAAACCTTTTTCTGTTACCCAACCTAAATCTCCCCTGGCACAACTACAGGCCACTCCCTATCACTGGGGACAATACAAAGAGATTAGTGCCTGCTTCTCCTCTTCCTGTCAAGAGCAAGTCAGAGACCTCAATGAGGTCTCCCATCAGTCTCCTCCAGGCAGAAGAGGCAGAGAGCCCTCTGCCGCTCTTCACGCAGCTTCCCCTTAGGCCCTTCCCCATCTTCACTGCCCTCCTTTGAACACTCTTGCTCATACTGCAGTGACCAAAACTTCTGACATTATTTGAGGTGGGGCTGCCCCAGTGCAGAGTAGAGTGGGACAATCCCATCCCTGGCCCCACTGGTCCTGCTGGGCTTGGTGCCCCCCAGGAGAGGGGTGTCACCCCTGGCTGCCAGGGCAGTGCTGACTCGTATCCAATTTCCCATCCATCAGGATTCCCAGGTCCCTTTCCTGCTCTTCAGCATCTCATTCCCCAGCCTGTCCACACAGCCAGGGTTGCCCCATCCCAGGTGCAGAATCCAGCACTTTCCCTTGTTGAACTTCACTGAGCTGGTGATTGTCCAGCCCTCCAAATTGTCCAGGTCATGCCCTCAGCTCAGGCACGCTCAGCACAGGCTCCCCCAGCCCCTCGGGGCCCCACTGCTGGTCACAGCAGCCCCTGCCTGGCTCCTGCCTGCCCACACCGTGGGCTGCTCCCGGGCATGGAGCTCAGCCAGTGCCGGGGTCCTCTAGGATTTGCTGGGGGCAGCACACGGACACTGGGGTAGCAACTCCATGTCTTTATTAGAACACAAAGAGGCCGTCGTCTACGCTGGGTGGGGTGTGGGGAGGTCACCCTCAGTGTTATTTAGAGGGCAGGACCAGAGGGCACAGGTGCAGAGGGAAGGGCCATGTTGGTCTCAGCTGAGGCTGGAGGATGCTGGCTTGGTCCTGGGGTCTTTAGAAGAACTAGGGAATGGGCTGGGATAGGACAGAGTGAAACCAAAGAAGGGAGTGAAGGCAGTTTGGGGATACCTATGAGGGGAGGAAGTGGCAGTGGGATCCTACAGGAATGCAAAGTTTCCCTCTTCCAATGACTGTTCTGGGGTCCTCTTTGCAAAGATCTTGAAAAGGCTGCACAGGCCCTTATTACTGCTGGAGGAGCTGCTGAAGCTGTCCAGATGTGAGCTACAGCCACTGCCCTTCAAACGCTCTTGTGAGGAGCTCCTGTGGAGAGAGGAGGTGTCTGAGGCCTCAGCTGGTGCTACCTACAGTAGACTTTCAAAAGGAGTTGTTTGAGGGAAAGATGAACAAACACTCACCATTTTCTCTTCAAGCAACAGCAGATTCCAATGCAGCTTAAAATGACCACAAGCTCCAGAAGAAGCAGCCCTATAGTTAACGCTAGCCAGCAGCGTGTTCCCTGACAGACAGCGCTTAAAATGCCCTTCTGGGAGTCGGGAACACGTGTTGTGGTTAGGGCTGCATCTGTGGGAGCAATGGGGAGTGTGAGGCTGTGCTGTGCCCAACTGCTGAGCTGGCAGCACGGTGCACACGGGCAGGACGTTCTCTGTTTCCCCCAGAGCTGGGGCCTGCAGGCACCTTGCCGCCCCTTGGCAGCAGGAGGGACCTTGGGCACCAGTGCCCTTTCCCAGGGGCTGCCAACAAGCTCCAGAGGCCTCCAAGCCCAGGAGCCTCCAGCTTTGGCTTTTGCCGGGCCATGCAAGGGTGGGTGCTGGGGGAAGAGCTGCTGCCACACAGCCCCAGAGAAGGCTGAGCCTGGCACAGCAATTACCTTCTGTAACTGTGTCTGGGTCTGTTTTCATGCCTGTGTCCATGTCCATGTCCATCTCAGTATCTGTGTCCCTGTCTGTGCCTGTGTCTATCTCTCTCTCTGTGTCTCCGTTCTCCTCCCTTCCTGCAGCAGGGGTTGTCACCGAGCCACTGCTTTCTCCTGGATATTCTTCCTTCTGCACCACCTTCTGATCCGTCCCTTGAGAAAGAAAAAAAACACAGCTGGATCCGATGTAAACATTCGCCGCTGGGGTGGTGGCATTGTCAGGAGGCAAAATTTGTGAAAGATATGGATAAGGATAAGGAAAAGGCCCAGGATCTTGGGGCTGGGACAGAGTACTGTCTTCTCCAAAGAGCTGCCCTTCCTGATCTACCCAGGGCCCCGGAAATTGCAGGGATCTCAGGGTGTGCATGGCCCATGGTGCAGTTTGGGCTCCCTGTCAGCTGATGCCCAATGCCTTCCTGCTGAGCTGGGGAGAAGCTGCAGCCAGGCCAGGCTGGGAAACTGCCCTGCAGGGTGTGAAAGCAGCAGTGGGGCAGCGAGGCTGCCATGGATCCCTTCCCGCTGTGCCGGGCACGGCGTGTCCAGATGTGCAGAGAAAGGCCCCGGGTGCTGAGTGTCAGGGGAAGGCTCAGGGACATGCACCCACCTGGTCCTCCCTGCAGCACTTCCTTCTGTGTTTCTCTCAGGAATTTGCTTGACTCAAGAGGCATTTTGACTCCAATATCTTGGGTCTTTCGTTTTGGAGGACCTTAACAGAAAGTATTTCCATTTTCCAGGAGCAGATCCCACAAACTCAGGGTTCTGCCTGTGGGGTCAGCAGAGAAACTTGACTCACCCCTGCGACGGGAGATGGGCTTGTGTGCAGCATCCACCAAAGGAGCTTCACCTTCATGCTGAAGAGGTTCAGCTGCAAAGAAAGGCAGGAGAGAAGAGCTCCCGTGGCACTGCAGGAGATCCTCAGGCTCCCTGGGACTGCCAAAAGGGCAGCCCAAGGCACAGCCCCAGGGCACAGCCCTGGGCCCGGCCCCTTCCCTCTCTGCTCTTCTCCGTGGCTGCACAGAGCACACGGAAGGACACCCTGGCATTGCACACGGCAAGAGCATTGACAGCTAAATGCTCCTTCCTGCCCCTGACAGCCATGCTGTGGGATCACTCAGGGCTCCAGAAGGGAGCAGGGCAAAAATTCCAGAATCCTTCAACCCTGAGAGCATGTTAAGGGCAATGGCACATGAGTGAGCTCTTGCCACACTGACACGGATTATTCTGTCAGGAAAGGCACCCTCTGAACTTGCCTTCAGCATCTTCCAAGAATTGAAAATGGTTATCAGCCAGGGTTTCCAGATAATCCATGTCATGATCCCAGTCTAGAAGAGAGCAGAGATCAGAACCATTTCCGTGGTGTTCTGGGATCCGTCTCTGTCATAGGGAACTGGGTACTGCAAGGGGGTTGGGTCAGGCCATGGGAGGCAGATGTCAATGGACATGGCCAAAGCTGCCCAGGGGCCTGGGGAGCTCTGGGCTGCCTCTGCTCACTCTCCACACTCTTTGCAGCCCCTGGGCAGCATCCCTGGAGGGCAGACACTACCAAGCAGCAGAGGTGGCAGCTCCAGCCTCAGCAGGGCTCAGGCCCAGAGGAGCAATTACCTCCTGTGACTGTGCCCGGCATCGCCTCCCTTCCTGCAGCAGAGGCCGGAACGGAGCCACTGCTTCCTCCGGGAGACCTTGCCTTCAGCACATCCTCTCTGTCCACTTCTGGAGAAAGGAAAAGCACAGCCGGATCAGATGGAGGTGCTCCCCATTGGACAGGGGGCATCTTCAGGTGGCAATGCTTGTCAAAGACACTGATAAGGATCAGGAAAGGCCGAGGTTCTTGGGGCTGGGCCTCACTTCTCCAAAGAGCTGCCCTTTCTGATCTACCCAGGGCCCGGGAAATTGCAGGGATCTCAGGGTGTGCCTGGCCCGTGGTGCAGATTGGGCTCCCTGTCAGGTGATGCCCAATGCCTTCCTGCTGAGCTGGGGAGAAGCTGCAGCCAGGCCAGGCTGGGAAACAGCCCTGCAGGGTGTGAAAGCAGCAGTGGGGCAGCGAGGCTGCCATGGATCCCTTCCCGCTGTGCCGGGCACGGCGGGTCCAGATGTGCAGAGAAAGGCCCCGGGTGCTGAGTGTCAGGGGAAGGCTCAGGGACATGCACCCACCTGGTCCTCCCTGCAGCATTTCCTTCAGCATTTGCCACATGACTTCAAATGGCCCCAGGCATTTCTTGTCTGCTCTGTGTTCGGTCTTTCCTGTTGTAGGACCTTAACAAAAAGTAGTTCCATTTCTGAGGAATGGATTGCACAGAAGCAGGGCTCAGCCTGTGCGGCACACTACTCACCACTGCTGTGGGAGGTGGGCTTGTGCGTAGCATACAGCCTTGGGGCTGGAGAAGTCCTCTCTGCAGACACACCTGTGACTGAAGAGCCAGAGGAGATTCTGTCAGCTGGTTCCTGACAGGTTGACAATGATTATTCCTTGGTGGGACAGTGAGAACATACCTGCAGGAGGCCTGGAGGGCTTCAAAACTTCATACCTCCAGACTACTGGAGAAGCCTCCCCAGCAACCCCGTCTAGAAACAAACCAAGATGGGATCCATTTCCACTGTGTGCCAGGGCTGGCTCTGGTCCTGGGCTCAGGGCAGGGCTCCCACTTGGGGCTGCTCCTGTGCCTTGGGCCTCTGGGCACTCAGGGCCAGCTCTGGGAGCAGCTGCAGCGGGAGGGACATTGGGGCACCAGTGCCCTTTCCCAGGGGCTGTCAACGAGCTCCAGAGGCCTCCAAGCCCAGGAGCCTCCAGCTTTGGCTTTTGCTGGGCCATGCAAGGGTGGGTGCTGGGGGAAGAGCTGCTGCCACACAGCCCCAGAGAGGGCTGAGCCTGGCACAGCAATTACCTCCAGTAACTGTGTCTGTGTCTGTGTCTCTTTCTCTGTCTCTACCTCTGTCTCTGTCCGTGTCTATGTCTGGCATTGCATTCCTTCTTGAAGCAGAGGATGTCAATGATTGACTGCTTCTTGTGGGAAATGCCACCTTCCACAGAAGCTCTAGGCCCATCACTTGAGAAAGGAAGGGAGAGAGCTGGATCAGATATAACTGTTCTCGATTTGGGTGCTGGCATCTTCAGGAGGCAATATTTGGCATAGACATGGATAAGGAAAATGCCCAGGTATTGGGGCTGGGCCAGGACACTCTCTCTTCCCTTTGTGATCTGCCTGGAGCCCTGGAAATTGCAGGGATCTCAGGGTGTGCTGTGGCCTGTGGTGCAGTTTGGGCTCCCTGTCAGCTGATGCCCAATGCCTTCCTGCTGAGCTGGGGGGAAGCTGCAGCCAGGCCAGGCTGGGAAACAGCCCTGCAGGGTGTGAAATCAGCAGTGGGGCAGCGAGGCTGCCATGGATCCCTTCCCGCTGTGTCGGGTACGGCGTGTCCAGATGTGCAGAGAAAGGCCGTGGGTGCTGAGTGTCAGGGGAAGGCTCAGGGACATGCACCCACCTGGTCCTCCCTGCAGCATTTCCACAATTTGTTTCAGGTTCTTGTGTGACCCAAGCAATTCCTTCTCTTGTCTATGTTTGTACTTCTCTGTTGGAGGACCTTAAAAGAAAATAGTTCCATTTTTACAGGAATGGATCCCACAAACCCAGGGTTCAGCCTGTCGGATCAGCAGGGACACACGGCTCACCCCTGTGATGGGAGCTGCGCTTGCCTGAAGCAATCAGGAAAGGAGGTGCCGAATTCCTCCCTTCAGTCACACCTGTAACTCAACAGCCAATGAAATTTCTGTCATCAGGTTGCTTCCAGGTTGTCAATGATTATTGCTTGGTGGGACACTGAGAACATACCTACGAGAAGCTCCAAGGGCTTTGAAACTTTATCCAGCCAAGTTAATGGAGAAGCCTCCCCAGGAGCCTCATCTACAAAGGAGCAGAGATGAGAACCTTGTTCAGGGCATTCCTGGGTCCCCTTCTGCCTTAGGGAACTGGGCACTGCAAGGGGGTCGTGTCAAGCTGTGGGAGGCAGATGTCAATGGACATGGCCAAAGCTGCCCAGGGGCCTGGGGAGCTCTGGGCTGCCTCTGCTCACTCTCCACACTCTTTGCAGCCCCTGGGCAGCATCCCTGGAGGGCAGGCACTACCAAGCAGCAGAGGTGGCAGCTCCAGCCTCAGCAGGGCTCAGACCCAGAGGAGCAATTACCTCCTGTGTCTGTGCCCGGCATCGCCTCCCTTCCTGCAGCAGAGGCTGGAACGGAGCCACTGCTTCCTCCGGGAGACCTTGCCTTCAGCACATCCTCTCTGTCCACTTCTGGAGAAAGGAAAAGCACAGCCGGATCAGATGGAGGTGCTCCCCACTGGACAGGGGGCATCTTCAGGAGGCAATGCTTGTCAAAGACACTGATAAGGATCAGGAAGATTCCCAGGATCTTCAGGCAGACCAACGACTATCCCTCATTGAAACAGCCACCCTTCCTATCGTCCTGGAGCCCCGGAAATTGCAGGGATCTCAGGGTGTGCATGGCCCATGGTGCAGATTGGGCTCCCTGTCAGCTGATGCCCAATGCCTTCCTGCTGAGCTGGGGGGAAGCTGCAGCCAGGCCAGGCTGGGAAACAGCCCTGCAGGGTGTGAAAGCAGCAGTGGGGCAGCGAGGCTGCCATGGATCCCTTCCCGCTGTGCCGGGCACGGCGTGTCCAGATGTGCAGAGAAAGGCCCCGAGTGCTGAGTGTCAGGGGAAGGCTCAGGGACATGCACCCACCTGGTCCTCCCTGCAGCGTTTCCTTCAATGTTTGCCTGATGAGTTCAGATGACTCCTGGGGTCTCTTGGGTCCCATAGATTTGTACTTCCCTGTTGGAGGACCTTAGGGCAAAGTATTTGCATTTTCAAGGAACAGAGCCCACAGACCCAGGGCTCAGCCTGTGGGGTCAGAAGGGACACACAACTCACCCCTGCGACGGGAGCTGGGCTTGTGTGCTGCATCCACCAAAGGAGCTGCAGAAGTCTTCCCTGCAGACACACCTGCAACGGAACAGCCACAGAAGCTTCTGTCACCTCTGCCGATCTGCATGGGCAGCACTGAGCCACAGGAGGAGTGAGAGGATCGTGCACAGTGAGGGCACACACGGGCACAGCTCTGTCCTGGCACCTGTAGCGTTGCCCCCCTGGCCGAGCTCTGGGCTCTGAGGTGGCAGCTCTTCCAGAAGGAAAAGCCTTGACCTACCCTCAGCATCTCCTATAGGCTCAGTCTTGGACATCGCTTCGGAAGCCAGATCACCTTGGCGAAGGGACTTGGCTGCAAAGAAAGGCAGGAGAGAAGAGCTCCCGTGGCACTGCAGGAGTTCCTCAGGCTCCCTGGGACTGCCAAAGGAGCCACCCAAGGCACAGCCCCGGGGCACAGGCCTGGGCCCGGCCCCTTCCCTCTCTGCTCTTCTCCGTGGCTGCACAGAGCACACGGAAGGACACCCTGGTATTGCACACAGCAAGAGCATTGACAGCTAAATGCTCCTTCCTGCCCCTGACAGCCATGCTGTGGGATCACTCAGGGCTCCAGAAGGGAGCAGGGCAAAAATTCCAGAATCCTTCAACCCTGAGAGCATGTTAAGGGCAATGGCACATGAGTGAGCTCTTGCCACACTGACACGGATTATTCTGTCAGGAAAGGCACCCTCTGAACTTGCCTTCAATATCCTGAAAGAACTGCAAACCATTCTTCACCAGGGCTTCCACATAATCGGTATCACGATCCCAATCTAGAAGGGATCAGAGATCAGAACCATTTCCGTGGTGTGCTGGGATGCCCCTCTGCCTTAGGGAACTGGGCACTGCAAGGGGGTTGGATCAGGCCGTGGGAGGCGGATGTCAATGGACATGGCCAAAGCTGCCCAGGGGCCTGGGGAGTTCTGGGCTGCCTCTGCTCACTCTCCACACTCTTTGCAGCCCCTGGGCAGCATCCCTGGAGGGCAGGCACTACCAAGCAGCAGAGGTGGCAGCTCAAGCCTCAGCAGGGCTCAGGCCCAGAGGAGCAATTACCTCCTGTGTCTGTGCCCGGCATCGCCTCCCTTCCTGCAGCAGAGGCTGGAACGGAGCCACTGCTTCCTCCGGGAGACCTTGCCTTCAGCACATCCTCTCTGTCCACTTCTGGAGAAAGGAAAAGCACAGCCGGATCAGATGGAGGTGCTCCCCATTGGACAGGGGGCATCTTCAGGAGGCAATGCTTGTCAAAGACACTGATAAAGATCAGGAAGATTCCCAGGATCTTCAGGCAGACCAACGACTATCCCTCATTGAAACAGCCACCCTTCCTATCGTCCTGGGGCCCCGGAAATTGCAGGGATCTCAGGGTGTGCATGGCCCATGGTGCAGATTGGGCTCCCTGTCAGCTGATGCCCAATGCCTTCCTGCTGAGCTGGGGGGAAGCTGCAGCCAGGCCAGGCTGGGAAACAGCCCTGCAGGGTGTGAAAGCAGCAGTGGGGCAGCGAGGCTGCCATGGATCCCTTCCCGCTGTGCCGGGTACGGCGTGTCCAGATGTGCAGAGAAAGGCCCCAGGTGCTGAGTGTCAGGGGAAGGCTCAGGGACATGCACCCACCTGGTCCTCCCTGCAGCGTTTCCTTCAATGTTTGCCTGATGAGTTCAGATGACTCCTGGGGTCTCTTGGGTCCCATAGATTTGTACTTCCCTGTTGGAGGACCTTAGGGCAAAGTATTTCCATTATCCAGTAACAGATCCCACAGACCCGGGGCTCAGCCTGTGGGGTCAGCAGGGAAACTTGACTCACCCCTGCGACCGGAGCTGGACTTGCCTGCAGCATCCACCAAAGGAGCTGCAGAAGTGTTCCCTGTGGACACACCTGTAACTGAACGGCCACAGAAGCTTCTGTCACCTCTGCCCTACTGGCTGACTTTTGGGCTCTGAGGTGGCAGCTCTTCCAGAATGAAAAGCCTTGACCTACCCTCAGCATCTCCTACAGTCTCAGTCTTGGACATCGCTTCGGAAGCCAGATCACCTTGGCGAAGGGACTTGGCTGCAAAGAAAGGCAGGAGAGAAGAGCTCCCGTGGCACTGCAGGAGTTCCTCAGGCTCCCTGGGGCTGCCAAAGGAGCCACCCAAGGCACAGCCCCGGGGCACAGCCCTGGGCCCGGCCCCTTCCCTCTCTGCTCTACTCCGTGGCTGCACAGAGCACACGGAAGGACACCCTGGCATTGCACACAGCAAGAGCATTGACAGCTAAATGCTCCTTCCTGCCCCTGACAGCCATGCTGTGGGATCACTCAGGGCTCCAGAAGGGAGCAGGGCAAAAATTCCAGAATCCTTCAACCCTGAGAGCATGTTAAGGGCAATGGCACATGAGTGAGCTCTTGCCACACTGACACGGATTATTCCGTCAGGAAAGGCACCCTCTGAACTTGCCTTCAATATCCTGAAAGAACTGCAAACCATTCTTCACCAGGGCTTCCACATAATCGGTATCACGTTCCCAGTCTAGAAGGGAGCAGAGATCAGAAGCATTTCCATGGTATGCGGGGATGCCCCTCTGCCTTAGGGAACTGGGCACTGCAAGGGGGTCGTGTCAGGCCAAAGGAGGCAGATGTCAATGGACATGGCCAAAGCTGCCCAGGGGCCTGAGGAGCTCTGGGCTGCCTCTGCTCACTCTCCACACTCTTTGCAGCCCCTGTACAGCATCCCTGGAGACAAAACGGGGGCAGCCCTCACCCCATTGGAGCTCTCTCCCTCCCAGAGCAAACCCTCCCTTAAAGCCTGGGGAAAACCATCCCCAAGGCGTCCAAGGGAGAAGGGAGCACTGTCCCCGGAAAGGGGAGCCAGGCCCCGGCTCACCTGCTCCTTGTGCTGGCCATGGAGCAGCCTGGGCTGCCCTGGCAGGCAGGGCCACTGCCAGCAGGAGCAGGAGGAAGAGGCGCAGAGCAAGGGCCATGGTGCCTTGCCCTGTGCCAGTTCCCAGCTCTTGCTGCCACCACTGTCCTTCACGGCTTTCCCGACACCGCTGTCCCCAATGTCAGCACTGCTGTCCGCAATGTCAGCACCGCTGCTGCTGCCGACGCTGCTGCCACAGCAGTTGTAGTCAGGGACTGACTGCTGAGTCCTTGTGGTGCTGTGCAACCCCGGGGCTCTGGGGCCTCTGTGACCTCAGAGCCTGCTGTCAGCTCAGCCTGCTGCGAAATCAGAGCCTGCTGTGACCTCATCCCTTTGGCTGTACTCTCAGAGTGTATACCCCCATCTGTACTAATGGGCTACCTTGATTGTAACTGTTTGGCTTCATCAAAGGGCCATGGCTTAGCAAAACCTTTGTTTTGCCTGCTGACATTGCTGGTCAGGCTGTGCCCCTGGAAATGCTCTTCATGGCTTCCCTCTTTTCCTGGATATCCTTTTTGAGAAGACCCATGACCAGAGAGTCTACTGTAATAAACGGAATCACTGAATCACAGAATAAGCTGAGTTGGAAGGACTCACAAGGATCATGAAGTCCAACTCCTGGCCCTGCACAGGAGCGTCCTCAAGAGTCACAGCATGTGCTTGAGAGTATTGTCCAAATGCAGCTTGAGCTTTCTCAGACTTGGTGCTGCCCTGAGGTGCCTGTTTCAGTGCCCAGCTATCCTCTGCATAAAAACCTTTTTCTGTTACCCAACCTAAATCTCCCCTGGCACAACTACAGGCCACTCCCTATCACTGGGGACAATACAAAGAGATTAGTGCCTGCTTCTCCTCTTCCTGTCAAGAGCAAGTCAGAGACCTCAATGAGGTCTCCCATCAGTCTCCTCCAGGCAGAAGAGGCAGAGAGCCCTCTGCCGCTCTTCACGCAGCTTCCCCTTAGGCCCTTCCCCATCTTCACTGCCCTCCTTTGAACACTCTTGCTCATACTGCAGTGACCAAAACTTCTGACATTATTTGAGGTGGGGCTGCCCCAGTGCAGAGTAGAGTGGGACAATCCCATCCCTGGCCCCACTGGTCCTGCTGGGCTTGGTGCCCCCCAGGAGAGGGGTGTCACCCCTGGCTGCCAGGGCAGTGCTGACTCGTATCCAATTTCCCATCCATCAGGATTCCCAGGTCCCTTTCCTGCTCTTCAGCATCTCATTCCCCAGCCTGTCCACACAGCCAGGGTTGCCCCATCCCAGGTGCAGAATCCAGCACTTTCCCTTGTTGAACTTCACTGAGCTGGTGATTGTCCAGCCCTCCAAATTGTCCAGGTCATGCCCTCAGCTCAGGCACGCTCAGCACAGGCTCCCCCAGCCCCTCGGGGCCCCACTGCTGGTCACAGCAGCCCCTGCCTGGCTCCTGCCTGCCCACACCGTGGGCTGCTCCCGGGCATGGAGCTCAGCCAGTGCCGGGGTCCTCTAGGATTTGCTGGGGGCAGCACACGGACACTGGGGTAGCAACTCCATGTCTTTATTAGAACACAAAGAGGCCGTCGTCTACGCTGGGTGGGGTGTGGGGAGGTCACCCTCAGTGTTATTTAGAGGGCAGGACCAGAGGGCACAGGTGCAGAGGGAAGGGCCATGTTGGTCTCAGCTGAGGCTGGAGGATGCTGGCTTGGTCCTGGGGTCTTTAGAAGAACTAGGGAATGGGCTGGGATAGGACAGAGTGAAACCAAAGAAGGGAGTGAAGGCAGTTTGGGGATACCTATGAGGGGAGGAAGTGGCAGTGGGATCCTACAGGAATGCAAAGTTTCCCTCTTCCAATGACTGTTCTGGGGTCCTCTTTGCAAAGATCTTGAAAAGGCTGCACAGGCCCTTATTACTGCTGGAGGAGCTGCTGAAGCTGTCCAGATGTGAGCTACAGCCACTGCCCTTCAAACGCTCTTGTGAGGAGCTCCTGTGGAGAGAGGAGGTGTCTGAGGCCTCAGCTGGTGCTACCTACAGTAGACTTTCAAAAGGAGTTGTTTGAGGGAAAGATGAACAAACACTCACCATTTTCTCTTCAAGCAACAGCAGATTCCAATGCAGCTTAAAATGACCACAAGCTCCAGAAGAAGCAGCCCTATAGTTAACGCTAGCCAGCAGCGTGTTCCCTGACAGACAGCGCTTAAAATGCCCTTCTGGGAGTCGGGAACACGTGTTGTGGTTAGGGCTGCATCTGTGGGAGCAATGGGGAGTGTGAGGCTGTGCTGTGCCCAACTGCTGAGCTGGCAGCACGGTGCACACGGGCAGGACGTTCTCTGTTTCCCCCAGAGCTGGGGCCTGCAGGCACCTTGCCGCCCCTTGGCAGCAGGAGGGACCTTGGGCACCAGTGCCCTTTCCCAGGGGCTGCCAACAAGCTCCAGAGGCCTCCAAGCCCAGGAGCCTCCAGCTTTGGCTTTTGCCGGGCCATGCAAGGGTGGGTGCTGGGGGAAGAGCTGCTGCCACACAGCCCCAGAGAAGGCTGAGCCTGGCACAGCAATTACCTTCTGTAACTGTGTCTGGGTCTGTTTTCATGCCTGTGTCCATGTCCATGTCCATCTCAGTATCTGTGTCCCTGTCTGTGCCTGTGTCTATCTCTCTCTCTGTGTCTCCGTTCTCCTCCCTTCCTGCAGCAGGGGTTGTCACCGAGCCACTGCTTTCTCCTGGATATTCTTCCTTCTGCACCACCTTCTGATCCGTCCCTTGAGAAAGAAAAAAAACACAGCTGGATCCGATGTAAACATTCGCCGCTGGGGTGGTGGCATTGTCAGGAGGCAAAATTTGTGAAAGATATGGATAAGGATAAGGAAAAGGCCCAGGATCTTGGGGCTGGGACAGAGTACTGTCTTCTCCAAAGAGCTGCCCTTCCTGATCTACCCAGGGCCCCGGAAATTGCAGGGATCTCAGGGTGTGCATGGCCCATGGTGCAGTTTGGGCTCCCTGTCAGCTGATGCCCAATGCCTTCCTGCTGAGCTGGGGAGAAGCTGCAGCCAGGCCAGGCTGGGAAACTGCCCTGCAGGGTGTGAAAGCAGCAGTGGGGCAGCGAGGCTGCCATGGATCCCTTCCCGCTGTGCCGGGCACGGCGTGTCCAGATGTGCAGAGAAAGGCCCCGGGTGCTGAGTGTCAGGGGAAGGCTCAGGGACATGCACCCACCTGGTCCTCCCTGCAGCACTTCCTTCTGTGTTTCTCTCAGGAATTTGCTTGACTCAAGAGGCATTTTGACTCCAATATCTTGGGTCTTTCGTTTTGGAGGACCT